>NW_027015579.1:0-11309 GCF_036934945.1 Oncorhynchus masou masou
ACTAACAGGTTTCTGGTCAGTTGCTAACAGGTTTCTGGTCAGTCACTAACAGGTTTCTGGTCAGTTACTAACAGGTTTCTGGTCAGTTACTAACAGGTTTCTGGTCAGTTACTAACAGGTTTCTGGTCAGTTGCTAACGGGTTTCTGGTGCAGTTACTAACAGGTTTCTGGTCAGTGTGTCACTAACAGGTTTCTGGTCAGTTACTAACAGGTTTCTGGTCAGTTGCTAACAGAGTTTCCTGGTCAGTGTGTCACTGTGAGTTTCTGCACAGACAAAAGATACTGGGGAGACAGAGACAGTCCCAGAGAGTAACATACGAAGTTACTCTGTAAACAGTAACTTTCAGCCCTCTGGCACTGGCCTCCCACCTCAGAGATCTCAAAGCATTGAGGCTTTATATTCCAGTCAGTCAGGCTGTCTACTCTCAAGTCAGCTCTTTCACCTCAGTGCCAAAGAGCTGAGATTCTCCAGGCTCGACTCCCAGCCCATAGAGGTGACCGTATCGGAGGGTGCAGTTGGCCGGAAGCAGGGGCTCCATACTTCACCACCAGCCCAGCAGGACTGACCACCAGGGAACAGGACTCACACACGCCTGGAGAGAGAAACGGATGGGGGGGGAAGGGAGGAAGATATTATGTCTGTGAGTGGAGAGCCTGGAAGTGTCAGGAAACCAACATCTTAACAATTACGCAAATGGAAACACTACACTTTTTGAGACGGCGAGGCGAGAGCGAGGCAGGCAGAGAGCTGGGGAGGAGGGTGCTGGTGGGACAGGAGGACAGGAAGTGACCTCACCGTTGTCATTGACAGAGAATGCTGACGACGCCAAAATCCAAACACAGCAACAGCACACGCATGCACACACACACACACACACACACACACACACACACACACACACACACACACACACACACACACACACACACACACATAATATCCAACAATGAGGAGAGGAAAGAAGTCCCTGACAGGAAAGGAAGGAATCCCTGACCAAGCCAATCATCTCTCTGTGACCATTTTTCAGCCAATTACCTCATTCCTCTCTATGAACAGTGTTCAGTGGTCCTTTGGGATATTATGATCTCATTTACATTCACTGACATAGGCAATACATGTACAGTCATGATAGCACTGTGTGTGTGTATTTGTTCAACCGCCATCTCTATCTAACTCAACCTCAAATCTTAGTGTAATATAACCCTAAACACAATAGACTTCTGAAATCATAATTTCAAAGTTGATTCGCCACCTGCAAAGCATACAACAGCTGTAAAACAGTACAGTGGAATTCTTACCTTGAGAACTCTTTCCCATCAATGCAGTGATAATAATAATGATAATAATACTACTAATAATGATAATAATACTAATGATATAGATAATAATAGAAAATAGAATTTAAAAAAATACAGGAAGTATGATGTACGTTCCTGTTTTTAAACCAATTGTTTCCTGGTGATCTAATAGTCACCTTTCTAAATACTAAATCTCTTTCATGATCTACTGCTCTGTATCACGCCTCACACACACACACACACACACACACACATACACATACACACACACACACATACACATACACACACACACACACACACACACACACACACACACACACACACACACACACACACACACACATACACTACATCACCTGGCTTCAGAAGGTGGAGGATGAGGAGGAGAGAGAGTGTGTGCATGCTGCGTCCGTTCCTCCACTGAGAGATCAGTAGATGCACAATGATCCCCTCAAGAGTTCTCTTCGTAACTGAGACGAAGACAGTTGATCTCCTCCGATGTGTGTGTGTGTGTGTGTCCAGCTCATTGTCCCTTTTCTTTAGTGTTTTGGGTTTGTCCTGTGACTAACCTGGGTGTTCCTACTGTTCTGACTACGACCGCGTTCCAAGAATGGCACCCTATTTCCTATATAGTGCACTACTTTTAACCAGAGTTCTTATGGCTAATGGTACCCTATTCCCTATATAGTGCACTACTTAGGGCGCAGGTTGCCATTTAGGATGCAGACCTGTAAGAGGAAGGAAGGGAGGAGAGAGTGCTTGTCTCTAAACACAATGTGGAGTAAGAAGGGTGGGCAGAACACAAACACCATTTACAGCACACAGTACATACACACTATAGTATCAGATACTATGTTTGCTAATGAGGAGGCTACACACATACACTATAGTATCAGATGTCTGCTAATGAGTTGAATAGGAGGAGGCTACCTACATACACACTATAGTATCAGACACTATGCTAATGAGGAGGCTACACACATACACACTAAAGTATCAGATACTATGTCTGCTAATGAGTTGAATAGGAGGAGGCTACACACATACACACTATAGTATCAGATACTATGTCTGCTAATGAGTTGAATAGGAGGAGGCTACACACATACACACTATATTATCAGACACTATGCTAATGAGGAGGCTACACACATACACACTAAAGTATCAGATACTATGCTAATGAGGAGGCTACACACATACACACTATACAATCAGATACTATGCTAATGAGGAGGCTACACACATACACACTAAAGTATCAGATACTATGCTAATGAGGAGGCTACACACATACACACTATACAATCAGATACTATGCTAATGAGGAGGCTACACACATACACACTATACAATCAGATACTATGTCTGCTAATGAGTTGAATAGGAGGAGGCTACACACATACACACTATAGTACAAAATAATACAGTTGTGACCTAAAGCATTTCCCAAGTGATTCCATTCATTTAAATCTAGTTAGGTGGGGTTTGCCTTCTGCCTCTCTCTCTCCCTGCAGCCTAGAACTGGAAAGCGACATAAAAGGCTTGACTCATGACGTGTCTGTTCACTGCCAGCTCTGCAAAGCAGCGGAGATGCCAAACGGCAAAATACTGATCTTCGTTTAATTCAGAAGATGCGTTTTAAAATGTTTTCTCAAGAGATTTTACATGACTCTGATTTAACTCTGATTTAGCCACTGACCGTGTTTACATATAAACACACACATACTGTTATCATTCAGGATACTCAACTATTCTGTTTTTTTGAGTTGACGTATAAATATCACATCCGTTATTATTCAGGATACTCAACTATTCTGTTTTTGAGTTGGCCAGCGTATAAATATCACATCCCGTTATCATTCAGGATACTCAACTATTCTGTTTTTTGAGTTGTAGCGTATAATTCTCACATCGTTAGCATTCAGGATACTCAACTATTCTGTTTTTGAGTTGATAGCGTATAAATATCACATCCCGTTATCATTCAGGATACTCAACTATTCTGTTTTTGAGTTGGTGGCGTATAAATATCACATCCCGTTATTATTCAGGATACTCAGCTATTCTGTTTTTGAGTTGGCGTATAAATATCACATCCCGTTATCATTCAGGATACTCAACTATTCTGTTTTTGAGTTGACGCGTATAAATATCACATCCCGTTATCATTCAGGATACTCAACTATTCTGTTTTTGAGTTGACGCGTATAAATATCACATCCCGTTATCATTCAGGATACTCAACTATTCTGTTTTTGAGTTGACGCGTATAAATATCACATCCCGTTATCATTCAGGATACTCAACTATTCTGTTTTTGAGTTGACGCGTATAAATATCACATCCCGTTATCATTCAGGATACTCAACTATTCTGTTTTTGAGTTGACGCGTATAAATATCACATCCCGTTATCATTCAGGATACTCAACTATTCTGTTTTTGAGTTGACGCGTATAAATATCATATCCCGTTTTTACAATAACCTGAAAAAGCTTGTATCCCGGTTATGAAAACCCCAGTTAAGATGCCAGGGATGAGCTGATCTAAGACAGGATACTGTGGCATGTAAACATCTCCTCCCGTATACTGTAGTTTTTGCGGTCTGTGCGGGCTCAGTTTCACATATCACAGGTGTTGTGTGTTTCTGTTTTCATTTGATTTTCAAACAAATCACTTCAATAGGTAGGCTACCTGCGCAGTTAGATCCACCATAATAATTCCCTTATAATTTAGCCATAATGAATTCACTACTGGCTACTTTCACCCCGAATTTAGACAAGTTTCTGTTTATAATTTCTGACATTTGGTGGAACCGTATTATAATTTCTGACATTTAGTAGAACCATATTATAATTTCTGACATTTAGTAGAACCGTATTATAATATCTGACATTTGGTGGAACCGTATTATAATTTCTGACATTTGGTAGAACCGTATTATAATTTCTGACATTTAGTAGAACCGTATTATAATTTCTGACATTTGGTGGAACTGTATTATAATTTCTGACATTTAGTAGAACCATATTATAATTTTTGACATTTGGTAGAACCGTATTATAATTTCTGATATTTAGTAGAACCAAATTATAATTTCTGACATTTGGTCGGCCATTTTTGTTTGTCAACTATAGTTTGATACATGCAGCTTCTCTTCTGTCATAACTTGTTGCCCCAGAAAACTAAATAAAGAAATGCTCACCAGAATAACGTCTTACATCGTTAGAATGAACGCATTAGTAATCTAGTTGTCTGTTTCGTTTAGGGACCGGGGAACTAATAATCTAGTTAACACCAGTAAAGTTGTCTGTTTCGTTTAGGGACCGGGGAACTAATAGTCTAGTTGTCTGTTTCGTTTAGGGACCGGGGAACTAATAGTCTAGTTGTCTGTTTTGTTTAGGGACCGGGGAACTAATAATCTAGTTGTCTGTTTCCGTTTAGGGACCAGGAACTAATAATCTAGTTGTCTGTTTCGTTTAGGGACCGGGGAACTAATAGTCTAGTTGTCTGTTTCGTTTAGGGACCGGGGAACTAATAGTCTAGTTGTCTGTTTCGTTTAGGGACCGGGGAACTAATAATCTAGTTGTCTGTTTCGTTTAGGGACCGGGGAACTAATAGTCTAGTTGTCTGTTTCGTTTAGGGACCGGGGAACTAATAGTCTAGTTGTCTGTTTCGTTTAGGGACCGGGGAACTAATAGTCTAGTTGTCTGTTTCGTTTAGGGACCAGGGAACTAATAGTCTAGTTGTCTGTTTCGTTTAGGGACCGGGGAACTAATAGTCTAGTTGTCTGTTTCGTTTAGGGACCAGGGAACTAATAGTCTAGTTGTCTGTTTCGTTTAGGGACCGGGGAACTAATAATCTAGTTAACACCAGTAAAGTTGTCTGTTTCGTTTAGGGACCAGGGAACTAATAGTCTAGTTGTCTGTTTCGTTTAGGGACCGGGGAACTAATAGTCTAGTTGTCTGTTTCGTTTAGGGACCGGGGAACTAATAGTCTAGTTGTCTGTTTCGTTTAGGGACCGGGGAACTAATAGTCTAGTTGTCTGTTTCGTTTAGGGACCGGGGAACTAATAATCTAGTTAACACCAGTAAAGTTGTCTGTTTCGTTTAGGGACCGGGGAGGAAGCACCATAACTCCAAAACAGTGGAAAGACTGGTCCTATGCCAGATGTCATCCGTTTTTACCAGTTTTAAGGAAATGACAAGCTGAGAAAACGACGAAAGACTTCAGTTGGTGTTTGGTGATGAGATCCTGAGGCACATTGTCGTGCCATTTATCCACCGCCATCACCTAATGTTTCAGCATGATAATATGCACGGCCCCCATGTCGCAGGATCTGTACACAATTCCTGGAAGCTGAAAATGTCCCAGTTCTTCCATGGCCTGCATACTCATTGAGCATGTTTGGGATGCTCTGGATCGACATGTACGACGGCGTGTAATGGTTGGAATTGAATAAATGGAACCGTATCCAACATATGGAAACCACAGGTTAGACTTTGTTCCCTTTATTCCATTCCAGCCATTACAATGAGCCTGTCCTCCTATAGCTCCTCCCACCAGCCTCCACTGGTCACAGAGTTTGCCCCACAAGAGCGCACATGCACAGTTGTTACCCATCTCTGCTGCTGTTGCAGTCGGCCACATTAAAATAATCGCAATAGTTTTAGATGGGGAAAGTACTCATTTCCTCACTCAAATCCATTAGTAATTTAGATAATTTTTTTAAATAGCTGATTTGGCAGTACCTTTCAAAGAATCTGTCCACAATTCGCAGATTCCACAATCACTCTTCGACTGACAACGGAGAAGAGTTAGTCGTACAGAAAGACGAGTCACGTGACCCTTTTATGCAGCTTTCCAGTTCTAGACTGCAGGGAGAGAGAGTGAGAGTTCTAGACTGCAGGGAGAGAGAGTGAGAGTTCTAGACTGCAGGGAGAGAGAGTGAGAGTTTTAGACTGCAGGGAGAGAGAGTGAGAGTTCTAGACTGCAGGGAGAGAGAGGGAGAGTTCTAGACTGCAGGGAGAGAGGGGGAGAGTTCTAGACTGCAGGGAGAGAGAGGGAGAGTTCTCGACTGCAGGGAGAGAGAGTGAGAGTTCTAGACTGCAGGGAGAGAGAGTGAGAGTTCTAGACTGCAGGGAGAGAGAGTGAGAGTTCTAGACTGCAGGGAGAGAGAGTGAGAGTTCTTGACTGCAGAGAGAGAGAGGGGCAGAGGGCAAACTCCAGCTCACTAGTTTCAATGTATGTAATCACTTGGGAAATTTAGGATTTTAGGTCAACTTCCCCTTTAACCTCATACATTCCAATAGGCACTGTAATTTAATTGGATTTTAGGTAAACTTCTCCTTTAACCTCATACATTCTGATAGGCGCTGTAATTTAATTGGGGAGACCTTTTGTATTGTTTGGTGTTTTAATCACACCTGAATTCTAAATAAACAATATATTATTTAAAAAAAACTACTTTTCTGATTGTAATCCCACATCTGTTTAATATATTCCCACAGGAGAGAGCTCCAACTCAGGCTCACTCAGCGAGCCCAGTACCACAGTATCAGGAAACCACCAACAACACCGAGGGAGGAACTCAAGGCAGAAACATCCCCACTGCTTGGACTGCTTCACTAGTTTCTGTGAGCCAGAGCAGTTGAGAAGACACACTTGTAAAGACCGCAGCCACGGTGTAACATGTCCTCCCAAACGGAAAACGACTTCCAGCTCCTTCTCACCAATCCTCCCACCAGTCCTCCCACAATTGTCTTTCAGCATTGTGTCAGCTAATGGGGATCCTAGTAAACATAAAGATATATCTGATGAGAGCTTGAACCAGGCCGGGAAAACCAACATCAATCAGTAACCATGTGGATTTTCTCCTTGCTAACCGTTTACACTAAAGTCTCGGTCCCCCACCAGCCACCTGATGTAGAAATAACACTTCCTCAACACAGAACAAAGGGAAAGGACTCGACCCGTCACAGGGCAAGTTCGTTCAACCCATCGTGGTTACTTAAGAAATCGTGGCTGACGGCGTCTCCAAAAAAAAACCTTTTCTTCTTCCCGTGCCTTTTATTCGGCAAAGACTTGGTCAACGGTGGGTTTCAAGGACCTGAAGCACCTCTCCGAAAGGATTTCCAAACATGAGTTGTTGGACTCATCTGGAAAACGGAATGAAACTGGGATTTCTAGGGAAGACTTAACGCCGCTGGTCAGCTGGTCGGCGTAAACCCAAGCTCCCATTGAGATGCACAACAGACAAACGGAGGAGAGTAGGTACGTTTCTGGGTAGAAACGTCAAAAGCTACGTTCTGTGCGGGAGACACATGGCTGCGACGTGGCCGGCGGCCTGGTCGAAGTCGGATTCCCTAAACACATCCATGTTTAAGTGCGTCTTTGAGACGATGTGCGAGGGAGACTCCAGAGGCATTGACGCTCACAGCTTCTTTAAGCACCCAAGAGGCTATGTACAAAACCAACTGTTTGACTGTATGCACGAGGTGTACAAAGGCGATTACCAAGGAGGTGTGGGCGGCTAGCTTCGTAGTGGTGCAGGTGGACGGCATGCCGTGGACAGGAGGTCTCTCCAGGGTGATATTATTTTTATTTTTTATATATATATGTTTTTTTTAACCTTTTTTACAAGGCAACTCAGTTAAGAACAAATTCTTATTTACAATAGACTGGCCTCGGAAAAGTGGGTTAACTGCCTGTTCATGGGCAGAATTGCCACTAACTACAGATCTAGGATCAGCTTCCCCAATCCCACCATTAGTGTGGAAAATGCAATATTGGCCCAAGATCAGCTTCTTGGGCTCACAATCTACTCCAGTACGCCACAGCAGGTCTCTGTCGTGCTACGGTACACACTTCCAGACAATACTGGCATGGAGAGGTTTTGGGAGTTTGTGGACCTAAAGGATAAAACGGCCGCCGGTCTCACCCAAGGCAGTCAAGGACTTGGAGCCACTGAATCTGGAAGCTGATTGGTCAGACGTACGACGGGGCCACTGAATCTGGAAGCTGATTGGTCAGGCGTACAGCAGGGCACTGAATCTGGAAGCTGATTGGTCAGACGTCTTGTGGGGCCACTGAATCTGGAGCTGATTGGTCAGGCGTCTGGCCAGGGGCACTGAATCTGGAAGCTGATTGGTCAGGCGTACGACGGGGCCACTGAATCTGGAAGCTGATTGGTCAGACGTGCGAGCCCAGGGCCACTGGATGGAAGCTGATTGGTCAGGCGTACGGCAGAGACCACTGAATCTGGAAGCTGATTGGTCAGGCGTACGCGACCTGGAAACTCACCTGAAACACACCTATCCCAGCGCTAACTCTGTGCACTGCTACGCTCGCCCCTACGCGTCCTCCAGCAGATCTGCTCGCGACAGCGACTCAACTCAAAAGTGTTTTTTTTGTGTGTCTTTGTCTTTTGTTTTGAAACTTTCTTCAAAGATCAGCCAAAAGAGAGCTACAGCTGCAGGGTGGAAGTGTTAGCGAAATGGTCAGTGTGGTTTGGGAGAATCGCATTGCTCTTCAGAAGTGTGTGGAGGATGTTAGGACACAGCCGATGTGGGACCAGGACTCTATCAGAGAGCTTACGGCCTGTCAGACAACCCCGTTCCTACAACTACTGGAATTTTCTATTTAGTCATGCAAAGAGTGGATGTTCTCTGTCAACATACAAAAGGAAACGTTATGCGTGGCGGACATCGAACAGGCAGTTGATAGTTTCGAGACAGTTCATTCCCAACAGAGGGAAGCTGAGGCCACAGCACCGTAGGCCCACGTCGGACAACGTCGAGAGGGCACGAAACTGCAGCGGTCATGAGGAAGGCATGTGACGTCATCGTCACACATGTGCATCACAGGTTTTCTCAAAGTAGCGACCATTTAATCGCAGCCAAACTGGTGAATCCTACACCCTTCTAAGTTCGTAGGCTGTTTCCCGTGCTTAGCCCTACAGTGTGCTGCCAAGCTGTGGTGGTTAAAACACTGGGAAGCTGAAAGATGAATTGACCTATCTGTACCGACACACGGAGCACCACAGGGGTACAACAGCTCTGTCATTACTGAAAACAATCAGCGAGCTCAACCTTCCAGGATGTTTTGTCAGAGACGGTCTCTCTTCTCAAAATCATCATCGCCACTCCATTGCAGACCGCCGAATCTGACAGAAGGTTCTCCACTCTGAAGAGAATCCAGGCGTTGCCGTGTTCTCGGAACACCTCGGGTTCCGCGGTCGCTTGGCAACAGAACAACGGCAGGCTCAATGCACTGTCCATGTCGAGAAGGACTTCATTCAAGCACTCAGGTCAGACATTCATATAGTATATACTGGGGCGCTGAGTGTCCCAAATGGCGCACTATTCCCTCTGTAGTGCACTACATTTGAACATGGGCCCTATTTTGTAGTGCACTACATTTGACCATGAGCCCTATGGGCCCACAAAATAAGTCCATAGACTCCAGTAGTAAATATTTTTTTATACATAATTCAAATCAGTAGAAGGGCTGGTTTGTATTGACATTAGAGTTCCTCACGGGTCCAGATATATTGGCCAAGTTGCTCTAATGGTTATTTTTCCTTTATTTAACTTTGGCAAGTCAGTTAAGAACAAATTATTATTTTCAATGACGGCCAAGGAACAGTGGGTTAACTGACTTGTTCAGGGGCAAAACAACCGATTTGTATCTTGTCAGTTTGGGGATTCGAAATTGCAACCTTTCAGTTACTAGTCCAACGCTCTAACCACTAGGCTACGCTGCCATCCCTGGTTAACTACTAGGTCTTTATATGTTGGCTAGGCCTTCTATAAGTCAATCATTTCACCTGATTGGCGTAAAATATATATGCTATAGACTATGTGATGCTTTTCATTTGGCGACGTAGACAGGGTGGTGTGAGTGGTGAAACAGAAGTCATTGTCTATTCTTTTGAGTTTGGATATTGATTCTTTGCCCGACAAAGTGATGTTAGGATATATGTTATCCTGTACAAGCTTTTGTACTGAATACAATACATTGTTATAGGTGTCAAGCTTATGGGCATGTGGCAGCAGTGTGTAGGAGGGAGGTTCCTAGGTGTGAGAAGTGTGCAGACATGGGCATGAGACAAAGGAATTTGTAGAATTGGGGAAAGTAGTGGTATGTGTTAATTGTAGGGGTGCCCATGAGGCTGGGGATCAGAAATGTCCGGTGAGAGAGAGGCAGGTTGAGGTTTCCAGGGTTAGATTAGTGCAGCAGTTGTATGCTGAGGCAATGTTGAAAATAGAGGAAGATGGGTCAATGGGGAGGGATCCTGCGAAGAGTGGTGTAAGTAGTAGATCTGTACCAGTACAGATGGAGGGACTGAGAGGAGTGGTGTTAGTAGTAGATCTGTACCAGAACAGAGGGAGGGACTGAGAGGAGTGGTGTGAGTAGTAGATCTGTACCAGTACAGAGGGAGGGACTGAGAGGAGGGGTGTTAGTAGTAGATCTGTACCAGAACAGAGGAGGGACTGAGAGGAGTGGTGTGAGTAGTAGATCTGTACCAGTACAGATGGAGGGATACTGAGAGGAGTGGTGTTAGTAGTAGATCTGTACCAGAACAGAGGGAGGGACTGAGAGGAGTGGTGTGAGTAGTAGATCTGTACCAGGATAGAGGGAGGGACTGAGAGGAGTGGTGTAAGTAGTAGATCTGTACCAGAACAGAGGGAGGGACTGAGAGGAGTGGTGTTAGTAGTAGATCTGTACCAGAACAGAGGGAGGGACTGAGAGGAGTGGTGTAAGTAGTAGATCTGTACCAGGATAGAGGGAGGGATCCTGAGAGGAGTGGTGTAAGTAGTAGATCTGTACTCGAACAGAGGGGGGACTGAGAGGAGTGGTGTGAGTAGTAGATCTTTTCCAGAACAGAGGGGGGACTGAGAGGAGTGGTGTGAGTAGTAGATCTTTTCCAGAACAGAGGGGGGACTGAGAGGAGTGGTGTGAGTAGTAGATCTTTACCAGTACAGAGGGAGGGATCCTGAGAGG
>NW_027015580.1:0-2500 GCF_036934945.1 Oncorhynchus masou masou
CTCTCTCTCTCTCTCTCTCACTTTCTCTGTCTCCTCTTTCTCTCCCCCTCTCTCTCTCTCTCTCTCTCTCCCCCTCTCTCTCTCTCTCTCTCTCTCTCTCTCTCTCTCTCTCTCTCTCTCTTTCACTTTCTCTCTGTCTCCCTCTTTTCTCTCTCTCCCCTCTATCTCTCTCACTCTCTCTCCCCTCTCCCTCTGTCTTTCTCTCTCTCCCCTCTCTTCTATCTTGTTCCCCTCTCCTCTCTCTTTCTCACTCCCTCTCCCCCTGTCTCCTTCTCTCCCCCTCTGCCCCTCACTAATGGCACACAGTTAAAATGCAGTTCTGAAATGTTTGTTTTCTTGGCTCCACAAAAATAGTTTGTAGATGACAAATGTCAACTTCTGCCAAGCATTATCTTCCCTTTGCCCTGCTCTAATTGCCATTTCACAGCGTTGACTTGTTCTGAAACAACGTCTGTGTGCTGGGTTGTCTATTCAGTATTCTAAACCATGGTGTCTTCAGTAACCTCATGAACCAGGTGTTATAGTTTATTGGTGTCATCAGTGACCTCATGAACTTTCAGGTGTGTTATAGTTTATTGGTGTCTTCAGTAACCTCATGAACCAGGGTGTAGGTTTATTGGTGTCATCAAATCAAATCAAATCAAATTTATTTATATAGCCCTTCTACATTGCGATATCTCAAATTGCCAAGAAACCTCCAGCCTAAACCTCATGAACCAGGTGTGTTATAGAAAACTTTATTGCGTAAACCTAGGAAGAAACCTAGAGAGGAACCAGGTGTGTAGGTAGTCCTTTATCTGGCTGTGTCAGTGAGATTATAACAGAACATGGCCAAGATGTTAAATGTTTAAATGACCAGCATGGTAACCTCAATGAACCAGGTGAAACTGTTACCAGTTTACGGCCAGGTGTCATCAGTAACCTCATGAACCAGGCATGGTTATAGGGCTTAGGTCCTCCGAGAGTAAAAGAGAGAGAGAAAGAGAGAATTAGAGAACGCACACTTAGATTCATCAGTGACCTCGAATGAACCAGGAAGTACTCCATATATAACAACTGACTGTCTTCAGTAACTACTGCACAAGGAACTGGAGGTGTGAGTTATAATTTATTGGTGTCATCTGAGGACATCTCAGGGAAACAGGAAGGTTATAGTTTATTGGTGTCATCAGTAAATTGACTGGCGGAGTATCTTTCAACTTACCATCTTGAGACATTTTTCAAGCTGAATTACATTTATCATTGAACATTTAAGTTTATTAGCAGTAAATTGCTCGAGTTATCCTTTTCGATTTCTTTAAATTCGTTGAATCAAGTAACTTGCACCAGACCCAGGAGCAGACCCAGAACAGACCCAGAACAGACCCAGAGCAGATCCAGAGCAGACCCAGAGCAGACCCAGAACAGACCCAGAGCAGACCCAGAGCAGATCTAGAGCAGACCCAGAACAGACCCAGAACAGACCCAGAGCAGACCCAGAGCAGACCCAGAACAGACCCAGAACAGACCCAGAGCAGACCCAGAACAGACCCAGAACAGACCCAGAGCAGACCCAGAGCAGACCCAGAACAGACCCAGAACAGACCCAGAGCAGACCCAGAACAGACCCAGAACAGACCCAGAGCAGACCCAGACAGATCCAGAACAGACCCAGAGACAGGGATTTGTACTTGGTATGGACAAGGGGGCAAAGAGAGAGAGAGAGAGAGAGAGAGAGAGAGAGAGAGAGAGAGAGAGAGAGAGAGAGAGAGAGAAGAGAGAGAGAGAGGAAGAAGACACCGAGGTTTTGGGTGTGCGATACAAACGCTGCTTGTTGGTGTGGGATGTGTGTTCATGTTGTAACTATCAGTGGTGCTCACTAACACCCCCAAGCCGACTGTCTCCTCCGTGCAAGAGGTCCTGTAAGGCTGAACAGCTGAACAGTCTTTAAACATGGGCCCTCCTCCTCACCGCTGTAACAGAACGCTGCTTGCTGGTAATGTGCACGTAAAAGAAATGCCAGTGGAATGAGCCACAGGATAAGCAGGGCCACTCATGCTGACTGTCTCCCTCCTTTCCTCTCCTCTCCTCTCCCTCTCCCTCTCCTCTCCTCTCCTCTCATGGGCCCTCCTCTCACCGCTGTAACAGAACAATAATGCTCTCCTCTCCTGTCCCTCCTGAATGAGCCTCTCCCACTCTCCTGACTCCTCTCCCTCCCCTCTCTCTCTCCTCCTCTCCTCCCCCTCCTCTCCCTCCCTCTCCTCTCCTCTCCTCTCCCTCTCCCCCTCTCTTCTCTCTCTCCGCCTCTCTCCCCTCCTTCTCCCTCTCTCCTCTCTCCCTCTCTCCTCTCCCCTCTCCCTTCTCCTCTCCTTCTCCTCCCTCCCTCCTCCTCTCCTCCTCTCCTCTCCTCTCTTCCTTCTCTCTCTCCTCTCCCTTCTCCCTTCTCCCCTCTCTCCTCTCCTTCCTCCCCCCTTCCTCTCTCCTTCCTCCTTTCTGTCTCTCCTTCCTCCCCTTCCTCCTT
>NW_027015580.1:7500-11308 GCF_036934945.1 Oncorhynchus masou masou
GGAAGGAGGGGGATGGAGGGGTGAGGGAGGGAGGGGGGGATGGAGGGAGGGGGAAGGAGGGAGGGATGGAGGGAGGGGAGGGGAGGGAGGGAGGGGTTGGATGAAAGGAGGATGGAGGGGGGAGGACGGATGGAGGTGGAGGATGGATGAAGGGTGATGGAGGGAGGAGGGAGGGGGTTGGATGGAAGGAGGATGGAGGGAGGGAGGAGGAGGGTTGGATGAAGAGGGAGGAGGGGGGATGGAGGAGGGAGGGAGGGAGGAGGATGGAGGAGGAGGGATGGAGGAGGGAGGGGATGGAGGGTGAGTGGAGGGAGGGGGGGATGGAGGGAGAGGGAGGGAGGATGGAGAGGGAGGGATGGAGGAGGAGGGAGGGAGGGGTTGGATGAAAGGGAGGGATGGAGGGGAGGGAGGGAGGGGTTGGATGGAAGGGAGGGATGGAGGGGGAGGGAGGGAGGGTTGGATGGAAGGAGGGATGGAGGGGGAGGGATGGAAGGGAGGGATGGAGGGAGGAGTGGGATGGAGGGGGGATGGAGGGGGGATGGAGGGGGAGGGAGGGGGATGGAGGGGGATGGAGGGGGAGGGAGGGGGTTGGATGAAAGGAGGGATGGAGGGGGAGGGAGGGAGGGGCTGGATGGAAGGAGGGATGGAGGGAGGGAGGGAGGGGTTGATGGAAGGAGGGATGGAGGGGGAGGGAGGGAGGGGTTGGGATGGAAGGAGGGATGAGGGGGAGGGGAGGGGTTGATGGAAGGAGGGATGGAGGGGGAGGGAGGGGGAGGGATGGAAGGAGGGGGATGGATGGAGGGAGGGGGGATGTAAGGATGGAGGGGAGCAGATGGAGGGGGTACGTCCGGGATAACAGGAGAACTCGATCCCTCTCAGGCTGTAATAGAGCCATTTTTACGACCTTCGCTCATCTACCTTCAAAACAATACGTGATCAGAGTTCAACTGCCTCTCTCTCACTTCCATCTCTTCCTTGCATTGAGTATTGAGCAGTAGTAGTGTAAACCTGGACATCAGTAGTAGGTGTAAACCTGGACAGCAGTAGTAGTGTAAGCCTGGACAGCAGTAGTAGTGTAAACCTGGGACAGCAGTAGTAGTAGTGTAAACCTGGACATCAGTAGTAAACCTGGACAGCAGTAGTTAGTGTAAACCTGGACAGCAGTAGTAGTGTAAACCTGGACAGCAGTAGTAGTGTAAACCTGGACACAGTAGTAGTAGTATAAACCTGGACAGCAGTAGTAGTAGTGTAAACCTGGACAGCAGTAGTAGTAGTATAAACCTGGACAGTAGTGTAAACCTGGACATCAGTAGTAGTGTAACCTGGACAGCAGTAGTAGTTGTGTAAACCTGGACATCAGTAGTAGTAGTGTAAACCTGGACAGCAGTAGTAGTAGTAAACCTGGACAGCAGTAGTGTAAATCTGGACAGCAGTAGTAGTGTAAACCTGGACAGCAGTAGTAGTAGTGTAAACCTGGACAGCAGTAGTTGTGTAAACCTGGACAGCAGTTGTTGTGTAAACCTGGACAGCAGTAGTAGTTGTGTAAACCTGGACAGCAGTAGTTGTGTAAACCTGACAGCAGTAGTAGTTGTGTAAAACCTGGACAGCAGTAGTAGTAGTGTAAACCTGGACCGCAGTAGTAGTGTAAACCTGGACCGCAGTAGTAGTGTAAACCTGGACCGCAGTAGTAGTGTAAACCTGGACCGCAGTAGTAGTAGTGTAAACCTGGACAGCAGTAGTAGTGTAAACCTGGACAGCAGTAGTAGTAGTGTAAACCTGGACAGCAGTAGTAGTTGTGTAAACTGGACAGCAGTAGTAGTAGTGTAAACCTGGACAGCAGTAGTAGTAGTGTAAACCTGGACAGCAGTAGTAGTAGTAAACCTGGACAGCAGTAGTAGTAGTGTAAACCTGGACAGCAGTAGTAGTAGTGTAAACCTGGATCAGTAGTAGTTGTGTAAACCTGGACAGCAGTAGTAGTTGTGTAAACCTGGACAGCAGTAGTAGTGTAAATCTGGACAGTAGTAGTAGTGTAAATCTGGACAGCAGTAGTAGTTGTGTAAACCTGGACAGCAGTAGTAGTAGTGTAAATCTGGACAGCAGTAGTAGTTGTGTAAATCTGGACAGTAGTAGTTGTGTAAATCTGGACAGCAGTAGTAGTGTAAACCTGGACAGCAGTCGTAGTGTAAACCTGGACAGCAGTAGTAGTTGTGTAAACCTGGACAGCAGTAGTAGTTGTGTAAATCTGGACAGCAGTAGTAGTTGTGTAAATCTGGACAGCAGTAGTAGTGTAAACCTGGACAGCAGTAGTAGTGTAAATCTGGACAGCAGTAGTAGTAGTGTAAATCTGGACAGCAGTAGTAGTAGTGTAAATCTGGACAGCAGTAGTAGTAGTGTAAATCTGGACAAAGCAGTAGTAGTAGTGTAAACCTGGACAGCAGTAGTAGTAGTGTGTAAACCTGGACAGCAGTAGTAGTAGTGTAAACCTGGACAGCAGTAGTAGTGTAAACCTGGACAGCAGTAGTAGTAGTGTAAACCTGGACAGCAGTAGTAGTGTAAACCTGGACAGCAGTAGTAGTAGTGTAAACCTGGACAGCAGTAGTAGTAGTGTAAACCTGGACAGCAGTAGTAGTAGTGTAAACCTGGACAGCAGTAGTAGTAGTGTAAACCTGGACAGCAGTAGTAGTGTAAACCTGGACAGCAGTAGTAGTAGTGTAAACCTGGACAGCAGTAGTAGTAGTGTAAACCTGGACAGCAGTAGTAGTAGTGTAAACCTGGACAGCAGTAGTAGTAGTGTAAATCTGGACAGCAGTAGTAGTTGTGTAAATCTGGACAGCAGTAGTAGTTGTGTAAACCTGGACAGCAGTAGTAGTGAAATCTGGACAGCAGTAGTAGTTGTGTAAATCTGGACAGCAGTAGTAGTAGTGCTAAACCTGGACAGCAGTAGTAGTTGTGTAAACCTGGACAGCAGTAGTAGTAGTGTAAACCTGGACAGCAGTAGTAGTTGTGTAAATCTGGACAGCAGTAGTAGTAGTGTAAACCTGGACAGCAGTAGTAGTGTAAACCTGGACAGCAGTAGTAGTAGTGTAAACCTGGACAGCAGTAGTAGTAGTGTAAACCTGGACAGCAGTAGTAGTTGTGTAAACCTGGACAGCAGTAGTAGTGTAAACCTGGACAGCAGTAGTAGTTGTGTAAACCTGGACCGCAGTAGTAGTGTAAATCTGGACAGCAGTAGTAGTTGTGTAAATCTGGACAGCAGTCGTGGTGTTAACCTGGACAGCAGTAGTAGTAGTGTAAACCTGGACAGCAGCAGTAGTAGTGTAAACCTGGACAGCAGCAGTAGTAGTGTAAACCTGGACAGCAGTAGTAGTGTAAATATGGACAGCAGTCGTGGTGTAAACCTGGACAGCAGTAGTAGTAGTGTAAACCTGGACAGCAGTAGTAGTAGTGTAAACCTGGACAGCAGTCGTGGTGTAAACCTGGACAGCAGTAGTAGTAGTGTAAACCTGGACAGCAGCAGTAGTAGTGTAAACCTGGACAGCAGCAGTAGTAGTGTAAATCTGGACAGCAGTAGTAGTTGTGTAAACCTGGACAGCAGTAGTAGTTGTGTAAATCTGGACAGCAGTCGTGGTGTTAACCTGGACAGCAGTAGTAGTGTAAATCTGGACAGCAGTAGTCGTGGTGTAAACCTGGACAGCAGTAGTAGTAGTAAACCTGGACAGCAGTAGTAGTAGTGTAAACCTGGACAGCAGTAGTAGTTGTGTAAACCTGGACAGCAGTAGTAGGTGTAAACCTGGACAGCAGTAGTAGT
>NW_027015581.1:0-11306 GCF_036934945.1 Oncorhynchus masou masou
TAACATTACACATTACAACGTTCCACTGTCTCAAAGTCTCTATACTGTCACTAACGTTACACTATCTCTATGTCTCTATACTGTCACCAACATTACACTGTCTCTATGTCTCTATACTGTCACCAACATTACACTGTCTCTATGTCTCTATACTGTCACTAACATTACACTGTCTCTATGTCTCTATACTGTCACTAACATTACAGTCTCTATGTCTCTATACTGTCACTAACATTACACTCTCTCTATGTCTCTATACTGTCACTAACATTACACTGTCTCTATGTCTCTATACTGTCACTAACATTACACTGTCTCTATGTCTCTATACTGTCACTAACGTTACACTATCTCTATGTCTCTATACTGTCACTAACATTACACTGTCTCTATGTCTCTATACTGTCACTAACATTACACTGTCTCTATGTCTCTATACTGTCACTAACATTACACTGTCTCTATGTCTCTATACTGTCACTAACATTACACTGTCTCTATGTCTCTATACTGTCACTAACATTACACTGACTCTATGTCTCTATACTGTCACTAACATTACACTGTCTCTATACTGTCACTAACATTACACTGTCTCTATGTCTCTATACTGTCGCTAACATTACACTGTCTCTACACTGTCACTAACATTACACTGTCTCTATACTGTCACTAACATTACACTGTCTCTATGTCTCTATACTGTCACTAACATTACACTGTCTCTATACTGTCACTAACATTACAATGTCTCTATACTGTCATTAACATTACACTGTCTCTATACTGTCACTAACATTACACTGTCTCTATACTGTCATTAATATAATAATATAATAATAATATATCCCATTTAGCAGACGCTTTTGTCCAAAGCGACTTACACTGTCTCTATACTGTCACTAACATTACACTGTCTCTATGTCTCTATACTGTCGCTAACATTACACTGTCTCTACACTGTCACTAACATTACACTGTCTCTATACTGTCACTAACATTACACTGTCTCTATGTCTCTATACTGTCACTAACATTACACTGTCTCTACACTGTCATTAACATTACACTGTCTCTATACTGTCACTAACATTACACTGTCTCTATGTCTCTATACTGTCACTAACATTACACTGTCTCTATGTCTCTATACTGTCACTAACATTACACTGTCTCTATGTCTCTATACTGTCACTAACATTACACTGTCTCTACACTGTCACTAACATTACACTGTCTCTATGTCTCTATACTGTCACTAACATTACACTGTCTCTATACTGTCACTAACATTACACTGTCTCTATACTGTCACTAACATTACACTGTCTCTACACTGTCACTAACATTACACTGTCTCTATGTCTCTATACTGTCACTAACATTACACTGTCTCTACACTGTCATTAACATTACACTGTCTCTATACTGTCACTAACATTACACTGTCTCTAAGTCTCTATACTGTCGCTAACATTACACTGTCTCTACACTGTCACTAACATTACACTGTCTCTATGTCTCTATACTGTCACTAACATTACACTGTCTCTATACTGTCACTAACATTACACTGTCTCTATACTGTCACTAACATTACACTGTCTCTATACTGTCACTAACATTACACTGTCTCTATACTGTCATTAACATTACACTGTCTCTATACTGTCACTAACATTACACTGTCTCTATGTCTCTATACTGTCACTAACATTACACTGTCTCTATACTGTCATTAACATTACACTGTCTCTATACTGTCACTAACATTACACTGTCTCTATGTCTCTATACTGTCACTAACATTACACTGTCTCTATGTCTCTATACTGTCACTAACATTACACTGTCTCTATGTCTCTATACTGTCACTAACATTACACTGTCTCTATGTCTCTATACTGTCACTAACATTACACTGTCTCTACACTGTCATTAACATTACACTGTCTCTATACTGTCACTAACATTACACTGTCTCTATGTCTCTATACTGTCACTAACATTACACTGTCTCTATGTCTCTATACTGTCACTAACATTACACTGTCTCTATGTCTCTATACTGTCACTAACATTACACTGTCTCTACACTGTCATTAACATTACACTATCTCTATACTGTCACTAACATTACACTGTCTCTAAGTCTCTATACTGTCACTAACATTACACTGTCTCTATGTCTCTATACTGTCACTAACATTACACTGTCTCTATGTCTCTATACTGTCACTAACATTACACTGTCTCTATGTCTCTATACTGTCATTAACATTACACTGTCTCTATACTGTCATTAACATTACACTGTCTCTATACTGTCACTAACATTACACTGTCTCTATACTGTCACTAACATTACATTGTCTCTACACTGTCACTAACATTACACTGTCTCTATGTCGCTATACTGTCACTAACATTACACTGTCTCTATGTCTCTATACTGTCACTAACATTACACTGTCTCTATGTCTCTACACTGTCACTAACATTACACTGTCTCTACAGCCACTAACATTACACTGTCTCTATGTCTCTACACTGTCACTAACATTACACTGTCTCTATGTCTCTACACTGTCACTAACATTACACTGTCTCTATGTCTCTATACTGTCATTAACATTACACTGTCTCTATACTGTCACTAACATTACACTGTCTCTATACTCTCACTAACATTACACTGTCTCTATACTGTCACTAACATTACACTGTCTCTATGTCTCTATACTGTCATTAACATTACACTGTCTCTAGACTGTCATTAACATTACACTGTCTCTATGTCTCTATACTGTCATTAACATTACACTGTCTCTATACTGTCATTAACATTACACTGTCTCTATATCTCTATACTGTCATTAACATTACACTGTCTCTATGTCTCTATACTGTCACTAACATTACACCGTCTCTATGTCTCTATACTGTCACTAACATTACACTGTCTCTACACTGTCACTAACATTACACTGTCTCTATACTGTCACTAACATTACACCGTCTCTATGTCTCTATACTGTCACTAAAAATACACTGTCTATACTGTCACTAACATTACACTGTATATACTGTCACTAACATTACACTGTCTCTATACTGTCACTAACATTACACTGTCTCTATACTGTCACTAACATTACACTGTCTCTACACTGTCACTAACATTACACTGTCTCTATGTCTCTATACTGTCACTAACATTACACTGTCTCTATACTGTCACTAACATTACACTGTCTCTACACTGTCACTAACATTACACTGTCTCTATGTCTCTATACTGTCACTAACATGACACTGTCTCTATGTCTCTATACTGTCACTAACATTACACTGTCTCTATACTGTCACTAACATTACACTGTCTCCATGTCTCTATACTGTCACTAACATTACACTGTCTCTATACTGTCAATAACATTACACTGTCTCTACACTGTCACTAACATTACACTGTCTCTATGTCTCTATACTGTCACTAACATTACACTGTCTCTATGTCTCTATACTGTCACTAACATTACACTGTCTCTATACTGTCACTAACATTACACTGTCTCTACACTGTCACTAACATTACACTGTCTCTATGTCGCTATATTGTCACTAACATTACACTGTCTCTATACTGTCACTAACATTACACTGTCTCTATGTCTCTATACTGTCACTAACATTACACTGTCTCTATACTGTCACTAACATTACACTGTCTCTATGTCTCTATACTGTCACTAACATGACACTGTCTCTATGTCTCTATACTGTCACTAACATTACACTGTCTCTATACTGTCACTAACATTACACTGTCTCTATGTCTCTATACTGTCACTAACATTACACTGTCTCTATACTGTCACTAACATTACACTGTCTCTACACTGTCACTAACATTACACTGTCTCTATGTCGCTATACTGTCACTAACATTACACTGTCTCTATGTCTCTATACTGTCACTAACATTACACTGTCTCTATGTCTCTACACTGTCACTAACATTACACTGTCTCTATACTGTCACTAACATTACACTGTCTCTACAGCCACTAACATTACACTGTCTCTATGTCTCTATACTGTCACTAACATTACACTGTCTCTATGTCTCTATACTGTCACTAACATTACACTGTCTCTAGACTGTCACTTGGTTCCAATTTGTAAGTCGCTCTGGATAAGAGCGTCTGCCAAATGACTTAAATGTAATGTAAATGTTCCTTCCTTCAGAACCAGACTGGTTCCCAAATGGCCCCTTCTTTTTGGGATTAATACGTGAGTGGCTTCCTACGGTCATTGCAGATGTCCTGTCTTGTTATCTCTCTTGGAGAAGTGATGTGTCCTGTACATAATGTCAGAACAGTTTAACATGATAATAGCAGCATTCCACGCAGTGTTCTTAGGTGACATATTGACAGTGTTTAAATTAGATTGTGTGTAGCTGACGTGGTGTGTTTTCACAGGGCATTGGCTATAGGGGTTTGTGTGTTATGGGACAAAGAAACCCAGTGTTACGTCCCAAGTGGCACCATATCCCCTACATGGTGCACTACTTTGAACAGAGCCCTATGGGCTCTGGTCAAAAGTAGTCCGCTATATAGGGAATAGGGTGCCACTTGAGACGCAATACACAACAATGTCACCTCTGTTTATGTTTCTCCTACATATTTCCAAAACAACAGTAATAGGGTCTCTAGATGCTGTGATTGTCCCTTACGCGCAACATGAATTCAATCATTTAGGCCTCGATTCAATCAGATCGAGTGGTAACCAGCGACAGCAGACACTCGCATGCCGGATGTTTTGGCTGTGTTTCGGAGGTGGAACTGCATTGGAGCTGTCAAATCCGTGAGCAGCTGCTCTTGAGATCATTGTGGGGTGGCAGGTAGCCTAGTGGTTAGAGGCAGGTAACCTCGTGGTTAGAGGCAGGTAGCCTAGTGGTTAGAGGCAGGTAGCCTAGTGGTTAGAGGCAGGTAGCCTAGTGGTTAGAGGCAGGTAGCCTAGTGGTTAGAGGCAGGTAGTCTAGTGGTTAGAGGCAGGTAGCCTAGTGGTTAGAGGCAGGTAGCCTAGTGGTTAGAGGCAGGTAGCCTAGTGGTTAGAAGAGGCAGGTAGCCTAGTGGTTAGTGTCAGGTAGCCTAGTGGTTAGAGGAGGCAGGTAGCCTAGTGGTTAGAGGAGGGAGGTAGCCTAGTGGTTAGAGGAGGCAGGTAGCCTAGTGGTTCGAGGAGGCAGGTAGCCTAGTGGTTAGAGGAGGCAGGTAGCCTAGTGGTTAGAGGAGGCAGGTAGCCTAGTGGTTAGAGGAGGCAGGTAGCCTAGAAGAGGCAGGTAGCCTAGTGGTTAGAAGAGGCAGGTAGCCTAGTGGTTAGTGTCAGGTAGCCTTGTGGTTAGAGGAGGCAGGTAGCCTAGTGGTTAGAGGAGGGAGGTAGCCTAGTGGTTAGAGGAGGCAGGTAGCCTAGTGGTTAGAGGAGGCAGGTAGCCTAGTGGTTAGTGGAAGGTAGCCTAGTGGTTAGAGCAAATAGCCTAGTGGTTAGAGGAGGCAGGTAGCCTAGTGGTTAGAGGAGGCAGGTAGCCTAGTGGTTAGAGGCAGGTAGCCTAGTGGTTAGAAGAGGCAGGTAGCCTAGTGGTTAGAAGAGGCAGGTAGCCTAGTGGTTAGTGGCAGGTAGCCTAGTGGTTAGAGGAGGCAGGTAGCCTAGTGGTTAGTGGAAGGTAGCCTAGTGGTTAGAGCAAATAGCCTAGTGGTTAGAGGAGGCAGGTAGCCTAGTGGTTAGAGGAGGCAGGTAGCCTAGTGGTTAGAGCAGGTAGCCTAGTGGTTAGAGGCAGGTAGTCTAGTGGTTAGAGGCAGGTATCCTAGTGGTTAGAGGCAGGTAGTCTAGTGGTTAGAGGCAGGTAGCCTAGTGGTTAGAGGCAGGTAGTCTAGTGGTTAGAGGCAGGTATCCTATTGTATAGAGGCAGGTAGCCTAGTGGTTAGAGGCAGGTAGCCTAAATGACGAGTAGCCCTAGTGGTTAGAAGTGTAGAGGTGGCAGGTAGCCTAGTGGTTAGAAGGAGGCGGGTAGCCTAGTGGTTAGAGTGTAGAGGAGGCAGGTAGCCTAGTGGTTAGAGTGTAGAGGGTTAGGCAGGTAGCCTAGTGGTTAGAGGCAGGGTAGCCTAGTGGTTAGGACAGTGTAGCCTAGGAGGCAGAGACAGGTAGCCTAGTGGTTAGTGTGGAGAGGTGGTAGCCTAGTGGTTAGTGAGACAGGTAGCCTAGTGGTTAGAGACAGGTAGCCTAGTGGTTAGAGTGTAGGGGGCAGGTAGCCTGGTGGTTGGGGAGGCAGGGTAGCCTAGTGGTTAGAGACAGGTAGCCTAGTGGGAGGTAGGTAGCCTAGTGGTGGTTAGGAGACAGGTAGCCTAGTGGTTAGAGTGTGGACAGGTAGCCTGGTGGTTGGTATGACAGGTAGCCTAGTGGTTAGAGAGGTAGGTAGCCTAGTGGTTAGAGTAGACAGGTAGCCTAGTGGTTAGAGACAGGTAGCCTAGTGGTTAGAGGCAGGTAGCCTAGTGGTTAGAGACAGGTAGCCTAGTGGTTAGTGGGTATCCTAGTGGTTAGAGGCAGGTAGCCTAGTGGTTAGAGACAGGTAGCCTAGTGGTAGACTTGCAGGTAGCCTAGTGGTTAGAGACAGGTAGCCTAGTGGTTAGAGCGGCAGGTAGCCTAGTGGTTGAGTGTAGAGGCAGGTAGACTTGTGGTTAGAGAAGTAGCCGTGGAGAACCAAGGTAGCCTAGTGGTTAGGAGCAGGAGCGCCTAGTGGTTAGAGGCAGGTAGCCTAGTGGTTGAGGCAGGTAGCCTGAGTGGTTAGAGACAGGTAGCCTAGTGGTTAGAGACAGGTAGCCTAGTGGTTAGAGACAGGTAGCCCTGGTGGTTAGAGACAGGTAGCCTAGTGGTTAGAGGCAGGTAGCCTAGTGGTTAGAGACAAGGTAGCCTGATGGTTAGAGACAGGTAGCCTAGTGGTTAGAGGCAGGTAGCCTAGTGGTTAGAGACAGGTAGCCTAGTGGTTAGAGACAGGTAGCCTAGTGGTTAGAGACAGGTAGCCTAGTGGTTAGAGGCAGGTAGCCTAGTGGTTAGAGGCAGGTAGCCTAGTGGTTAGTTAGTGTCAGGTAGCCTAGTGGTTAGAGACAGGTTAGCCTAGTGGTTAGAGGCAGGTAGCCTAGTGGTTAGTGGCAGGTAGCCTAGTGGTTAGAGGAGGCAGGTAGCCTAGTGGTTAGAACAGGTAGCCTAGTGGTTAGAGCAGGTAGCCTAGTGGTTAGAGGCAGGTAGTCTAGTGGTTAGAGGCAGGTATCCTAGTGGTTAGAGGCAGGTAGCCTAGTGGTTAGAGGCAGGTAGCCTAGTGGTTAGAGGCAGGTAGCCTAGTGGTTAGAGGAAGGTAGCCTAGTGGTTAGAGGCAGGTAGCCTAGTGGTTAGAGGCAGGTAGCCTAGTAGTTAGAGGTTAGTAGTTAGAGGCCAGGTAGCCTAGTGGTTAGAGGCAGGTAGCCTAGTGGTTAGAGGCAGGTAGTCTAGTGGTTAGAGGACAGGTAGCCTAGTGGTTAGAGGCAGGTAGTCTAGTGGTTAGGAGGCAGGTAGTCTTAGTGGTTAGAGGCAGGTAGCCTAGTGGTTAGTTAGAAGCAGGTAGCCTAGTGGTTAGAGGCAGGTAGCCTAGTGGTTAGAGGAAGGTAGCCTAGTGGTTAGAGACAGGTAGCCTAGTGGTTAGAGGCAGGTAGCCTAGTGGTTAGAGGCAGGTAGCCTAGTGGTTAGAGGCAGGTAGCCTAGTGGTTAGAGGCAGGTAGCCAGGTTAGAGGCAGGTAGTCTTAGTGGTTAGAGGCAGGTAGCCTAGTGGTTAGAGGCAGGTAGTCTAGTGGTTAGAGGCAGGTAGCCTAGTGGTTAGAGGCAGGTAGCCTAGTGGTTAGCAGGCAGTCTAGGTAGCCTAGTGGTTAGAGGCAGGTAGTCTAGTGGTTAGAGGCAGGTATCTTAGTGGTTAGAGACAGGTAGCCTAGTGGTTAGAGGCAGGTAGCCTAGTGGTTAGAGGCAGGTAGCCTAGTGGTTAGAGGCAGGTAGCCTAGTTGGAGGCAGGTAGCCTAGTAGTTAGAGGCAGGTAGTCTAGTAGTTAGAGGCAGGTAGTCTAGTGGTTAGAGGCAGGTAGCCTAGTAGTTAGAGGCAGGTAGTCTAGTAGTTAGAGGCAGGTAGCCTAGTGTTAGAGGCAGGTAGCCTAGTAGTTAGAGGCAGGTAGTCTAGCGGGCGTTGGAGCGTTGGACTTGTAACCGAAAGGTTGCAAGGTTCAGCAGTTCTATTCATCACTGCTACCATTATGATGTATATAGTTCTATTCATCACTGCTACCATTATGATGTATATAGTTCTATTTATCACTGCTACCATTATGATGTATATAGTTCTATTCATCACTGCTACCATTATGATGTATATAGTTCTATTCATCACTGCTACCATTAAGATGTATATACTTCTAGTTCTATTCATCACTGCAATCATTATGATGTATATAAATTGATGGTCCTGCTACCATTATGATGTATATAGTTCTATTCATCACTGCTACCATTATGATGTATATAGTTCTATTCATCACTGCTACCATTATGATGTATATAGTTCTATTCATCACTAGTACCATTATGATGTATATAGTTCTATTCATCACTGCTACCATTATGATGTATATACTTCTAGTTCTATTCATCACTGCTACCATTATGATGTATATACTTCTAGTTCTATTCATCACTGCTACCATTATGATGTATATAGTCCTATTCATCACTGCTACCATTATGATGTATATAGTTCTATTCATCACTGCTACCATTATGATGTATATAGTTCTATTCATCACTGCTACCATTATGATGTATATAGTTCTATTCATCACTGCTACCATTAGTGATGTATATAGTTCTATTCATCACTGCTACCATTATGTATGTATATAGTTCTACATATCACTGCTACCATTATGATGTATATAGTTCTATTCATCACTGCTACCATTATGTATGTATATAGTTCTATTCATCACTGCTACCATTATGATGTATATAGTTCTACATCATCACTGCTACCATTATGATGTATATAGTTCTATTTATCACTGCTACCATTATGATGTATATAGTTCTACATCATCACTGCTACCATTATGATGTATATAGTTCTATTTATCACTGCTACCATTATGATGTATATAGTTCTATATCATCACTGCTACCATTATGATGTATATAGTTCTATTTATCACTGCTACCATTATGATGTATATAGTTCTATTCATCACTGCTACCATTATGATGTATATAGTTCTATTCATCACTGCTACCATTATGATGTATATAGTTCTATTCATCACTGCTACCATTATGATGTATATAGTTCTATTCATCACTGCTACCATTATGATGTATATAGTTCTATTTATCACTGCTACCATTATGATGTATATAGTTCTATATCATCACTGCTACCATTATGATGTATATAGTTCTATTCATCACTGCTACCATTATGATGTATATAGTTCTATTTATCACTGCTACCATTATGATGTATATAGTTCTATTTATCACTGCTACCATTATGATGTATATAGTTCTATTCATCACTAGCTACCATTATGATGTATATAGTTCTATTCATCACTGCTACCATTATGATGTATATAGTTCTATTCATCACTGCTACCATTATGATGTATATAGTTCTATTTATCACTGCTACCATTATGATGTATATAGTTCTATTCATCCCTGCTACCATTATGATGTATATAGTTCTACTTATCACTGCTACCATTATGATGTATATAGTTCTATTCATCACTGCTACCATTATGGTGTATATAGTTCTATTCATCACTGCTACCATTATGATGTATATAGTTCTATTCATCACTGCTACCATTATGATGTATATAGTTCTATTCATCACTGCTACCATTATGATGTATATAGTTCTATTTATCACTGCTACCATTATGATGTATATAGTTCTATATCATCACTGCTACCATTATGATGTATATAGTTCTATTCATCACTGCTACCATTATGATGTATATAGTTCTATTCATCACTGCTACCATTATGGTGTATATAGTTCTATTTATCACTGCTACCATTATGATGTATATAGTTCTATTCATCACTGCTACCATTATGATGTATATAGTTCTATTCATCACTGCTACCATTATGATGTATATACTTCTAGTTCTATTTATCACTGCTACCATTATGATGTATATAGTTCTATTCATCACTGCTACCATTATGATGTATATAGTTCTATTCATCACTGCTACCATTATGATGTATATAGTTCTATTTATCACTGCTACCATTATGATGTATATAGTTCTAGTTCTATTCATCACTGCTACCATTATGATGTATATAGTCGTTCTATTCATCACTGCTACCATTATGATGTATATAGTTCTATTCATCACTGCTACCATTATGATGTATATAGTTCTATTCATCACTGCTACCATTATGATGTATATAGTTCTATTCATCACTGCTACCATTATGATGTATATAGTTCTATTCATCACTGCTACCATTAGTGATGTATATAGTTCTATTCATCACTGCTACCATTAGTATGTATATAGTTCTATTCATCACTGCTACCATTATGATGTATATAGTTCTACATATCACTGCTACCATTATGATGTATATAGTTCTACATATCACTGCTACCATTATGATCTATATAGTTCTATTCATCACTGCTACCATTAGTATGTATATAGTTCTATTCATCACTGCTACCATTATGATGTATATAGTTCTACATATCACTGCTACCATTATGATGTATATAGTTCTATTTATCACTGCTACCATTATGATGTATATAGTTCTACATATCACTGCTACCATTATGATGTATATAGTTCTATTTATCACTGCTACCATTATGATGTATATAGTTCTACATATCACTGCTACCATTATGATGTATATAGTTCTATTTATCACTGCTACCATTATGATGTATATAGTTCTATTCATCACTGCTACCATTATGATGTATATAGTCCTATTCCTCACTGCTATCATTATGATGTATATAGTTCTATTCATCACTGCTACCATTATGATGTATATAGTTCTATTCATCACTGCTACCATTATGATGTATATAGTTCTATTTATCACTGCTACCATTATGATGTATATAGTTCTATCATATCACTGCTACCATTATGAGTGTATATAGTTCTATTCATCACTAGCTACCATTATGATGTATATAGTTCT
>NW_027015582.1:0-11306 GCF_036934945.1 Oncorhynchus masou masou
AGGTGAATAGTTTAGGTGATTACACATCACAACCAGAACTTGGATCAATCTCCAAGACATATGATACTCCTAACAGAGTATAGGACATCTTTATAAAAGACAACATATTGTCTGTAAAAAAAAACAAATGAGAGAACATTTTCTCCCCCTTTACAATATCCACATTATTCAAATAATGTGGGCAACATTTTCCCACACTGATCTTTAAACGTTTCATTGATTTCTAAATCACAGAGTGATGATAACATGTACAATTCCCAGTTTGGGTAAATAATCATCATGGAGAATCTGTGATTTTGTAGCTCAAGTTGATCAATAACAAATGGTTAACTAATACTGATACATACCTCACAGAAGATGCTCAATATAATGTTAATATGACCATATCACTACAACAAAGTTGTAACAAAATTGCTAATTCTTCCATACGAGTTGACCTTTTACAAAGATCGATAATGGAGTGCAACAGTCTGAGTCATAACACCCATAAAAACCTAGAGGTCAAGCAGCGAAATGGTTCCAATTGTTTTTCCAACATTCATTTTTCCCATATGAGATTTTAGAAACACTTAAACATGTAGTCTTACCCTGGTGTGACATTGTGAAAACCATGAAAATCTATCTAGGACAAGGTGATTTTTATCAATATATTTTCCTGCATTTTCCCCCCAAATTAAATGCTAATTAGCTGCTAATGTGGCTATCATAAAGAACTACAAATGCCATGATGATCTAGACCAGACTCGAGGCAAAGGTAAGAATTTCTGGGTTAACTATCTAATGTTAGCTAAATGTACTACTGAATACATTGGCTACATTGGCTACATTTCTTTATGCTACATTTCTCTTTTGTGCAAGTTTTAAATTGACACAATAACTGTTAGCAAATGTGTCAGCTCGAGATGACGTGCAGGAGCTTGCAGGGATTTGTAGTTTTGCATGATGTCTACTTTGATGCTGATTGTAATTTTTTAATCTGAGAGCAAATACAGATGAAAGTCACCTACACAAAATGTTATGCTAGGGTAAGCCTACACAAAACGTTATGCCAGGGTAAGCCTACACAAAACGTTATGCCAGGGTAAGCCTACACAAAACGTTATGCTAGGGTAAGCCTACACAAAACGTTATGCCAGGGTAAGCCTACACAAAACGTTATGCCAGGGTAAGCCTACACAAAACGTTATGCTAGGGTAAGCCTACACAAAACGTTATGCCAGGGTAAGCCTACACAAAACGGTATGCAGGGTAAGCCTACACAAAACGTTATGCCAGGGTAAGTACACAAAACGTTATAGGTAACACACAAAACGTTATGCCAGGGTAAGTCTACACAAAACGTTATGCCAGGGGCCTACACAAAACGTTATGCCAGGTAAGTCTACACAAAACGTTATGCCAGGGTAAGCCTACACGAAACGTTATGCCAGGGTAAGTCTACACAAAAAACGTTATGCCAGGATAAGTCTACACAAAACGTTATGCCAGGGTAAGCCTACACAAAACGTTATGCCAGGGTAAGTCTACACAAAACGTTATGCCAGGGTAAGCCTACACAAAACGTTATGCCAGGGTAAGCCTACACAAAACGTTATGCCAGGGTAAGCCTACACAAAACGTTATGCCAGGTAAGCCTACACAAACGTTATTCCAGGGTGCCACACAAAACGTTATGCCAGGGTAAGCCTACACAAAACGTTATGCCAGGGTAAGCCTACACAAAACGTTATGCCAGGGTAAGCCTACACAAACGTTATGCCAGGTTAAGCCTACACAAAACGTTATGCCAGGGTAAGTCTACACAAAACATTATGCCAGGGTAAGCCTACAAAACGTTATGCCAGGGTAAGCCTACACAAAACGTTATGCCAGGGGTAAGCCTACACAAAACGTTATGCCAGGGTAAGTCTACACAAAACGTTATGCCAGGGTGCTTCACACAAACGTTATGCCAGGGTGAAGTCTACACAAAACGTTATGCCAGGTTAATGCACAAAACGTTATGCCAGGGTAAGTCTACAAAACGTTATGCCAGGTAAGCCTACACAAAAGCGTTATGCCAGGGTAAGCCACACAGAACGTTATACCCAGGCTAAGCATACACAGAAGGTTATGCCAGGCTAGGCCTACACAAAACATAGCCCTTATCTTTTGTGTTTCTAAAATCCTCTATGGGAAAAATAAATGGTGGGTATTATGACACCTCCACTGTGGGCCTCATAGACAATCAAAAAAAGATTGAAGATAAAATACCATTTTAGGATAAAAGTCCTCATGGAGGACCATTGAAGTTGATGTTACTCATGAATAAACACATAATCAACACATGCCTACAAAAACATAAAGTTATTAACATCACAAAAATGCAATGTTGTGAAAAAAAAAGCTTTGTTTTACTTGTTCAGTACAACTGAAATGAAAAGTTTCAATTGGAAACACAACTTTTAAAACAACCTGCACAAACATAATATGAAGAAGATCTCTGATCACTGCCCATCACATTAATGTTAGACCAACATGGTCCATTGAGTTTGTTTGAGAGTGGAGTTCCAGTATGTAGGACTCTACCAGGGCCTCCTGAGAGCAGTGTGGACTGGACTCTTCTCTTTGCTGGGTACTGTACTGGGCTGGGAGCTGAACTGAGGCAGGTCACTCTCCTCCTGTTCTTATCAGAGGATGGATGCAGGCTCTGGAAGTGGCTCAGCAGTCTTCTCTGGGTCTGTGTCTTCACCTCATCCTTGGTCAGGAAGCACATCTCTTAGACACACCTGGAGTAACCCTGATTGAATGGTTTACCCAGAGGAGGAGCTCACTGGCTGGTACTGCTGCTGTCTTCTCACAGAACCAAACTGTCATCTCTAAGATGCTCGGCTTTCTCCCATTTTGAAATCTGGCTGCTGGTTGAGGCTCTCTCCAAGAGAGACTTGAGCTGCTCAATGCTGTTGTTGAAACTATCTCTGCGTAACTCTCAAACACTGGCTTTTTATCTGCAAGAAGAGGAGAGTCATTAATAATATTATTCTGGATACAACAGAGCTGACATGAATGGATGATATCTCAGCAAAAACTGAAACAATGCAACATTATTTGTAACTCAATTTACCTTGTTGGTCAGAGTCAGGTGCTCATTAGCTGAGATCATAGCTGAAGTGATTGTAGGTGCCATGGCTGGATCTCTGTGCTGTACTGGTCTCTATGTAAGATGAATATGATGCCCAATGCCTTCATCTCTCCTCCTATATATAGTCAATAATCTGCATATGAATGTGTGGGTCTTGAGCTTGTTGGAGTTTCTCACAGTCTGTAGCCAATGGGTGAGCTTGGAAGGACAATAAGGAATGTGGAGCTGCCACATGCTCAGTGTTCTAAGTGCTAGGGGACAATGGTCACAAATCATGGAACAGGTGGAATGGTGGGGTGGGATGGAGAAAAAACTCACAGAGTGTTGTATTGAATCTGGTGACCCCCATATCTGCTTATGGATGTTGGAATCAATGATACTGAGAGAGCACACACTCATCATCACAACTTACATGTGTTAATAACACTGATCCTCTACATTAAAACATTTGGTGATACAGAAGACCTTTTGATTGATGAATATCATGCTTTTTTTATACAGTGGAGTCATGTTTTTTAACTAGGCAAGTCAGTTATGTAAAGACATTTTTATTTCAATTACAGCAGGAACAGTGGGATAACTGCCTTGATCAGGTTCAGAATGACAGATTTATACCTTGTTGGCTCAGCAATTCGATCTTGCAACGTTCGGTTACTAGTCCACCGCTCTAACCACTAGGCTACCACCACCACACTAAACACGATGCAGATGGGTTTGACTCTGATTGCACTGTTATGAATGTGTTGTGGTCTGCTACAGGTTCATGTCAATGTGGGGCTGTTAGTCAAATCATTGCACTCAGAATAAGAAATATGACGTGAAATGTCTGTCAAACTACTTAAGATAAATTATAAGACCATTTATTTGGTAGATAGCTGATCTGAGCTTCCCACACTGAGTCCTGTGTGCTGTGATCAATGCACTACAAAGCTGCTCAGTGGACCCTCAGTGACAGCTATTGGCTCTGTGTTGTACTGACAGATGACATCACAGACCATCTATATGACATCATCTGGATTCTGGAGGAAAATACTAGAACACTTGATTTTGTCCTAAAAGTGTGCTGCAAAGCATATAATGTGCTGTATTTGTGTTCATTTCCACATTATTTCATTTTAATCACATTGATTTTGGATTTTATTTGTACGTTTATGTTCAAATTGCTTCATGTTTACATTCAGATTATTATTTTGGAGAAACTTAATACTCAAATTAAAAAGTTTAAAATAAAGTATGCACAGTTTTTCACAAATTATATTTTAAATCTAATATCATGTTTCTTGATCCAGCTTCCACCCCATAGGAAGACAGACGAGAAAGAAAGAGTTAAACCCTGGAGAAAGTGATGTATTCAGATATTGTTTAATTTCCCTTCTGTAAGTGTTGCTATTCCCCAGTGGTTCTGGGTGTTCCCCAGACAGTCAGGTGCTGATGATGACGCTAAAGCTTGACTCTGCCCATTGACAGAGCTTCCACTAAACAACAAAAGTGTCCCTTGTTAAATGTTAATTCATCTTTCACAAGCAGTTCCCATCAAGCCCTTGGCGTAAAGCTCATTACTGAAATATTTTTTTCTCAGGAAACAGAAAGACATTGTTACAGAGAATCAATTCAAATTGAAAGCGTGTTTGTGTGTCATGTTTCACTTTCAACCACACCTCACATACAAACGGCATAAAACGGAATATATTACATTCATCTTGAAGAAGATGTAAGTATTGCTCGAATATGCTTAAAAAAAGCAAATGATCGAAATATGTCTTGAACCTTTTTAGTGATAATGTAAATATTTTATCAGATTTCTTCCTGCAAGACACAAAATACAGAACATTTTTGGGATCATTAGCAATAGATCCATTAATTTTCCCAGAGATTCAGACCCCATCTAACTTCTGACGGTCGAGGTTAGAGGTCCCAGTCTATTGCCCCAAAGGGGCTCTGTGAGTGAGTTCTCCTCGGCTTCCCACACTCTCTCCATTCACTGCTTTAAATGGAGGGACAATAGAAGTGTCTTATTGAACATCACATTATGCAGCCCTGCAGACCTAAACCTTTATAGCACTAAGACGACAGTGCCTGTTTTGGCCTAACACCTGGAATAACTGATATCATGAACAAACAAAAAAGACATCAATGATATGCAAAAAAATGATTTCCATAAAACAGGTGTTTCAGTAAAAACAACACAACCATACCTCTGGGACTCATGGGATCAATTATCTCTTACACACTGTTACGTTCCCCAGCAAGACAACCAAAAGTTGTCGCTCAAACAGAAAGGGAAACAAACAGAGTCACTGATAATAACCAAAACGAAGCAGGTGGGGTTTTAGGAAGGGCTGAAATACACTCATGGGGGATGTCAACTGAAAGTTGACTAGCAAAAACAACTGGTACCTAAAAAGACACCCACCATGAGCGCCCACTACATTTTCCCAAGAAGAGGTAAACAAAAGAACCCACACCAAACTTAAAGACAGGAAGTAAAAACAAAGTGGCGCAAAACAAAAACAGGGAAGATCAGCTAAAGGATTGTTTGTTTAAAAATCAAATAGAGAGAGCCAGCTAAAGGTGTTCCCCCCACATCTCTCAAGACAACTGTAGCACTGGACCTGTTATGAACTTGAGTGAAGACCCAAAAGCGGTTTTAACAGAAAACAGAGTTCTTTAATGAAAATACAGGAATGGCATAAATCCTCTTCCAACGTTGTCAGCGGAACAAAAAGAACGTTAGTATAGTGCAGGATGCTCCTGCCAGGCAGACTCCGACAGGACAGGACAAGGTGGAAGCAAACGAGACGACAGCTTGCTTCTGGCATCAAAAAACACAAACAAGAATCAGACACTGAAAGTAGCAGGAACAGAGAGAGAAATAGAGACCTAATCAGAGGGGGAAGAGAGAACAGGTGTGAAAGAGTGAATGAGCTAGTTAGAGGAGATGTAGAACAGCTGAAGAATGAGAGACAGAGAAGGTAACCTAAAAAGACCAGCAGAGAGAGACAGAGTGAAGAGAAAGGACAGGAACAGACATAACAAGACATGACAGATCTATTGTTATGTACTTGAGTGAAGACCCAAAAGCGGTTTTAACAGAAAACAGAGTTCTTTAATGAAAAAACAGGAATGGCATAAATCCTCTTCCAACGTAGTCAATGGAACAAAAGAACGTTAGTATAATGCAGGATGCACCTGCCAGGCAGACTCCGACAGGATAGGACAAGGTGGAAGCAAACGGGACGACAGCTTGCTTCTGGCATCAAAAAACACAAACAAGAATCAGACACTGAAAGTAGCAGGAACAGAGAGAGAAATAGAGACCTAATCAGAGGGGGAAGAGGGAACAGGTGGGAAAGAGTGAATGAGCTAGTTAGAGGAGATGTAGAACAGCTGAAGAATGAGAGACAGAGAAGGTAACCTAAAAAGACCAGCAGAGAGAGACAGAGTGAAGAGAAAGGACAGGAACAGACATAACAAGACATGACAGTACCCCCCCACTCACCGAGCGCCTCCTGGCGCACTCGAGAGGAAACCTGGCGGCAACGGAGGAAATCATCGATCAGCGAACGGTCCAGCACGTCCCGAGAGGGAACCCAACTCCTCTCCTCAGGACCGTACCCCTCCCAATCCACTAGGTACTGATGACCACGGCCCCGAGGGCGCATGTCCAAAATCTTACGAACCCTGTAGATGGGTGCGCCCTCGACAAGGATGGGGGGAGGGACGAGCGGGGGCGCGAAGAACGGGCTTAACACAGGAGACATGGAAGACCGGGTGAACGCGACGAAGATAGCGCGGGAGAAGAAGTCGCACTGCGACAGGATTAATGACCTGAGAAATACGGAACGGACCAATGAACCGCGGGGCCAACTTGCGAGAAGCTGTCTTAAGGGGAAGGTTCTGAGTGGAGAGCCATACTCTCTGACCGCAACAATATCTAGGACTCTTGGTCCTACGCTTATTAGCGGCCCTCACAGTCTGCGCCCTATTACGGCAAAGTGCCGACCTGACCCCCTTCCAGGTGCGCTCGCAACGCTGGACAAAAGCCTGAGCGGAGGGGACGCAGGACTCGGCGAGCTGAGATGAGAACAGCGGAGGCTGGTACCCGAGGCTACACTGAAAAGGGGATAGACCGGTAGCAGACGAGGGAAGCGAGTTGTGGGCGTACTCTGCCCAGGGGAGCTGTTCTGACCAAGACGCAGGGTTACGAAAAGAAAGACTGCGTAAAATGCGACCAACAGTCTGATTGGCCCGTTCGGCTTGACCGTTAGACTGGGGATGAAAGCCGGACGAGAGACTGACGGAAGCCCCAATCAAACGGCAAAACTCCCTCCAAAATTGAGACGTGAACTGCGGGCCTCTGTCGGAAACGACGTCAGACGGAAGGCCATGAATTCGGAAAACATTCTCGATAATGATCTGAGCCGTCTCCTTAGCAGAAGGGAGCTTATCGAGAGGAATGAAATGAGCCGCCTTAGAGAATCTATCGACAACCGTAAGAATAACTGTCTTCCCCGCTGATGAAGGCAGTCCGGTGATAAAATCTAAAGCGATGTGAGACCACGGTCGAGAGGGAATGGGAAGCGGTCTGAGACGGCCGGCAGGAGGAGAGTTCCCAGATTTAGTCTGCGCGCAGACCGAACAAGCGGCGACAAATCGACGCGCGTCACGTTCCCGAGTGGGCCACCAGAAACGCTGGCGAATGGAAGCGAGCGTACCCCGAACGCCGGGGTGGCCGGCTAACTTGGCAGAGTGGGCCCACTGAAGAACGGCCGGACGAGTAGGAACGGGAACGAACAGAAGGTTCCTAGGACAAGCTCGCGGCGACGGAGTGTGAGCGAGTGCTTGCTTTACCTGCCTCTCAATTCCCCAGACAGTCAACCCGACAACACGCCCGTCAGGAGAATCCCCTCGGGGTCGGTGGAGACCTCAGAAGAACTGAAGAGACGAGATAAAGCATCAGGCTTGGTGTTTTTTGAGCCCGGACGATAAGAAATAACAAACTCGAAACGAGCGAAAAACAGAGCCCAACGAGCCTGACGCGCATTAAGTCGTTTGGCTGAACGGATGTACTCAAGGTTCCTATGGTCAGTCCAAACGACAAAAGGAACGGTCGCCCCCTCCAACCACTGTCGCCATTCGCCTAGGGCTAAGCGGATGGCGAGCAGTTCGCGATTACCAACATCATAGTTACGTTCTGACGGCGATAAGCGATGAGAGAAAAACGCGCAAGGATGGACCTTGCCGTCAGAGAGAGAGCGCTGAGAAAGAATGGCTCCCACGCCCACCTCTGACGCGTCAACCTCAACAACAAACTGTCTAGAGATGTCAGGTGTAACAAGAATAGGAGCGGATGTAAAACGATTCTTAAGAAGATCAAAAGCTCCCTGGGCGGAAACGGACCACTTAAAGCACGTCTTAACAGAAGTAAGGGCTGTGAGGGGAGCTGCCACCTGACCGAAATTACGGATGAAACGACGATAGAAATTAGCGAAGCCCAGAAAGCGCTGCAGCTCGACGCGTGACTTAGGAACGGGCCAATCAATGACAGCCTGGACCTTAGCGGGATCCATCTTAATGCCCTCAGCGGAAATAACGGAACCGAGAAAAGGGACAGAGGCGGCATGAAAAATGCACTTCTCAGCCTTCACATAAAGACAGTTCTCCAAAAGGCGCTGGAGGACGCGTCGCACGTGCTGAACATGAATCGAGAGAGACGGAGAAAAAATCAGGATATCGTCCATGTAAACGAAAACAAAAATGTTCAGCATGTCTCTCAGGACGTCGTTAACTAGTGCCTGAAAGACAGCTGGAGCGTTAACGAGGCCGAAAGGAAGAACCCGGTATTCAAAGTGCCCTAACGGAGTGTTAAACGCCGTCTTCCACTCGTCCCCCTCCCTGATGCGCACGAGATGGTAGGCGTTACGAAGGTCCAATTTGGTGAAAAACCTGGCTCCCTGCAGGATCTCGAAGGCTGAAGACATAAGAGGAAGCGGATAACGATTCTTAACTGTTATGTCATTCAGCCCTCGATAATCCACGCATGGGCGCAGGGACCCGTCCTTCTTCTGAACAAAAAAAAACCCCGCTCCGGCGGGAGAGGAGGAGGAGACTATGGTACCGGCGTCGAGCGAAACCGACAAATAATCCTCGAGAGCCTTACGTTCGGGAGCCGACAGAGAGTATAATCTACCCCGGGGGGAGTAGTTCCCGGAAGGAGATCAATACTACAGTCATACGACCGGTGTGGAGGAGAGAAGTGGCCTTGGAACGACTGAACACCGTGCGCAGATCGTGATACTCCTCCGGCACCCCTGTCAAATCGCCAGGCTCCTCCTGTGAAGTAGAGACAGAGGAAACAGGAGGGATAGCAGACATTAAACAGGTCACATGACAAGAAACATTCCAGGATAGGATAGTATTACTAGACCAATTAATAGAAGGGTTATGGCGCACTAGCCAGGGATGACCCAAAACAACAGGTGTAAAAGGTGAACGAAAAATTAAAAAAGAAATGGTTTCGCTATGATTACCAGAGACAGTGAGGGTTAAAGGCAGCGTCTCACGCTGAATCTTGGGGAGAGAACTACCATCTAAAGCGAACAAGGCCGTGGGCTCCCTAACTGTCTGAGAGGAATGTCATGTTCCCGAGCCCAGGTCTCGTCCATAAAACAGCCCTCCGCCCCAGAGTCTATCAAGGCACTGCAGGAAGCAGATGAACCGGGCCAGCGGAGATGGACCGGAAAGGTAGTGCGTGATCCAGAAGGAGAGGCCTGAGTAGTTGCGCTCACCAGTAGCCCTCCCTTTACTGATGAGCTCTGGCTTTTACTGGACATGAGGTGACAAAATGACCAGCGGAGCCGCAGTAGAGACAGAGGCGATTGGTGATTCTCCGTTCCTTCTCCTTGGCCGAGATGCGGATACCCCCAGCTGCATAGGCTCAGCATCCGAGCCGGCGGAGGAGGGTGGCAGTGATGCGGCAGGTGGCAGTGATGTGGAGAGGGGAGCAACGGAGAACGCGAGCTCCTTTCCACGAGCTCGGCGACGAAGATCAAACCGTCGCTCTATGCGAATAGCGAGAGCTATTAAGGAGTCCAGACAGGAAGGAACCTCCCGGGAGAGGATCTCATCCTTAACCTCGACGAGGAGACCCTCCAGAAAACGAGCGAGCAAAGCCGGCTCGTTCCAGTCACTAGAGGCAGCGAGAGTGCGAAACTCAATAGAATAATCCGTTATGGATCTATTCCCCTGACATAGGGAAGACAGGGCCCTGGAAGCCTCCTCGCCAAAAACAGAACGGTCAAAAACCCGTATCATCTCCTCCTTAAAGTCCTGATACTGGTTAATACACTCAGCCCTCGCCTCCCAGACTGCCGTGCCCCACTCACGCGCCCGTCCGGTAAGGAGAGAAATGACGTAGGCGATGCGGGCTGCGCTCCTGGAGTAAGTGTTGGGCTGGAGAGAGAACACCACATCACACTGAGTGAGGAATGAGCGGCACTCAGTGGGCTCCCCAGAGTAACACGGCGGGTTGTTGATCCTGGGCTCCGGAGACTCGGAAACCCTGGAAGTGGGCGGTGGATCGAGGTGGAGTTGGTGAACCCGTCTTGTGAGGTCGGAGACTTGGACGGCCAGGGTCTCAACGGCATGTTGAGCAGCAGACAATTCCTCCTCGTGTCTGCCTAGCATCGCTCCCTGGATCTCGACGGCGGAGTGAAAAGGGTCCGGAGCCGCTGGGTCCATTCTTGGTCTGATTCTTCTGTTATGAACTTGAGTGAAGACCCAAAAGCGGTTTTAACAGAAAACAGAGTTCTTTAATGAAAATACAGGAATGGCATAAATCCTCTTCCAACGTTGTCAGCGGAACAAAAGAACGTTAGTATAGTGCAGGATGCTCCTGCCAGGCAGACTCCGACAGGACAGGACAAGGTGGAAGCAAACGAGACGACAGCTTGCTTCTGGCATCAAAAAACACAAACAAGAATCAGACACTGAAAGTAGCAGGAACAGAGAGAGAAATAGAGACCTAATCAGAGGGGAAGAGAGAACAGGTGGGGAAGAGTGAAAGAGCTAGTTAGGGCAGATGTAGAACAGCTGAGGAATGAGAGACAGAGAAGGTAACCTAAAAAGACCAGCAGAGAGAGAGAATGAAGAGAAAGGACAGGAACAGACATAACAAGACATGACA
>NW_027015583.1:2500-11305 GCF_036934945.1 Oncorhynchus masou masou
GACCATGTGAGGTTAGTGACAGAGCCAAGTGACTTGGTGTATAGCGAGAATAGGAGAGGGCCTAGAACAGAGCCCTGGGGACACCAGTGGTGAGAGCGCGTGGCGAGGAGACAGATTCTCGCCACGCCACCTGGTAGGAGCGACCTGTCAGGTAGGACGCAATCCAAGCGTGGGCCGCGCCGGGAGATGCCCAACTCGGAGAGGGTGGGAGAGGAGGATCTGATGGTTCACAGTATCAAGGCAGCCGATAGGGTCTAGAAGGATGAGAGCAGAGGAGAGAGAGTTAGCTTTAGCAGTGCGGAGCGCTCCGTGATGCAGAGAAGAGCAGGCCCCAGTTGAATGACTAGTCTTGAAACCTGACTGATTTGGATCAAGAAGGTCATTCTGAGAGAGATAGCGGGAGAGCTGGCCAAGGACGGCACGTTCAAGAGTTTTGGAGAGAAAAGAAAGAAGGGATACTGGTCTGTAGTTGTTGACATCGGAGGGATCGAGTGTAGGTTTTTTCAGAAGGGGTGCAACTCTCGCTCTTGAAGACGGAAGGGACGTAGCCAGCGGTCAGGGATGAGTTGATGAGCGGGTGAGGTAAGGGAGAAGGTCCCCGGAAATGGTCTGGAGGAGAGAGGAGGGGATAGGGTCGAGCGGGCAGGTTGTTGGGCGGCCGTCGTCACAAGAAGCGAGATTTCATCTGGAGAGAGAGGGGAGAAAGAGGTCAGAGCACAGGGTAGGGCAGTGTGAGCAGAACCAGCGGTGTCGTTTGACTTAGCAAACGAGGATCGGATGTCGTCGACCTTCTTTTCAAAATGGTTGACGAAGTCATCTGCAGAGAGGGAGGAGGGGGGGAGGGGGAGGATTCAGGAGGGAGGAGAAGGTGGCAAAGAGCTTCCTAGGGTTAGAGGCAGATGCTTGGAATTTAGAGTGGTAGAAAGTGGCTTTAGCAGCAGAGACAGAGGAGGAAAATGTAGAGAGGAGGGAGTGAAAGGATGCCAGGTCCGCAGGGAGGCGAGTTTTCCTCCTGTCCTGCTTTCTCGTCACAGTAGCATTTACTCAAAGGCTTCGTGTGGAGCAGAGTAGTGATACACGGAGCAGAGAAGTGATACATGGAGCAGAGTAGTGATACATGGAGCAGAGTAGTGATACATGGAGCAGGATAGAAATATGGAAATGTCTCACACAAGAGACAGTGGATCTATTACTGGACATGCTTATGTTTGTTTTTCTTGTGTGAGACATTTCCATATTTATATCAGGTTCCTGAGTGGCGCAGGGTCTAAGGCACTGCATCTCAGTGCTAGAGGGGTCACTACAGACACCCTGGTTCAAACCCAGGCAGTATCACAAACGGCTGTGATTGGGAGTCCCATAGGGCGGCGCACAATTGGTCCAGCGTCGTCCTGGTTTGGCCGGTGTAGGCTGTCATTGTAAATAAGAATTTGTTCTTAACTGCCTTGCCTAGTTAAATAAAGGTTGAAATAAAAATAATCAGTTGAATGGTTGATCCTGCTCTGTTCACAGTTTGGTTAAACGTGAGATGTAGGAAATGCTATGACTAGAACATCAATCTAAACCATCCATCTGTAAATGCTGGAGGAAGAGGTTGTAAACTCCTGCCTGTAAATGTTGGAGGAAGAGGTTGTAAACTCCTGCCTGTAAATGCTGGAGGAAGAGGTTGTAAACTCCTACCTGTAAATGCATAACAATGGCCTGTACTATAGGTGAAGGCCTGAGAGACGAGAGCTGAACCTCTGTCTGGAATATTCCACCTAGACGCCAGGTTGAACATCACACCTGATCTCTGAATTAAAATACCATCTCCTAATCTGGCATCAAATTATAATCTGTAATCAAATTATTGCAAGGTATAGTATTATTCAGAACACCTGGCTTGATAGACCAGCTCTATTTATCTCTTCCCCCCCAAACAGACATATGAACCCTGCATGTTCCCTCAAAACACACACACACACACACACACACACACACACACACTGCTGCAGATAGCAGAAAGCGGTTAGAGCGTTGGGGCTTAACCCCGAAAGGTTGTTAGTTCTAATCCTCGAGCCTACTGGGTGAAAAATATCTGTCAATCTGACCTTGAGCAAGGCACTTAACCTTAGTTGCTCTAAGGTCGCCGTCAATAATGGCTGATCCCTGGCCGTGGCCCCGCTCTCCGAAGGGGTCTCAGGGGGAGTGGGATATGCAAAAGACTACATTTCCATGTCACACAACAAACTTCTACAGGTTTACAAGACCTTTGACACACACACGTCCAACCCATAGCAAGAATAATGCATTTCAAACATCCTAATTACTAATCTCCATGAATTATGGTGCATCATTATACAGCCCCCGCACGCACAGAGAGAGTGACACTCTGACTGAGCCAACACGTTGGTTGACTCTGGCATATAATTCCCTGAGGATCAATATGAGTTGATAGCAGCTGAAGAATGATGGATTAAGAGGAATTATAACATGATGAAGAGTTATCACCACATACCGTTCTGACTAGTGATGAGGAATTATTAAAATGTTTTGTCTTGTAGCAGACTTATCCAGAGCAATTAAAGTTAAGAGCTTCAGCTCAAGGGTACATAGGCTGATTTTTTAATCTATTCGGCTAGGGGATTCAAACCAAAATCCTTTACGTTACTGGCCCAATGCTCTTATCCACTAGTCTACCAACAAGAGCAGCTAAATAGTGTAGTCATTATCACACCCGTGAGTATGATTCTCAACAGGATAAAATATGCTGATGCTTTATGAGTTAATGCATGTAAACACTACACATCTAATTCAGGTAGGCTTCTGTGCCTCGGCAATCAACACAAAGTGCTCATGTCACGCCCTGACCTTAAAGAGCCTTTTCATGTCTCTATTTTGGTTTGGTCAGGGTGTGCTTTGGGTGGAAATTCTATGTTCATTTTTCTATGTTTTTGTATTTCTTTGTTTTGGCCGGGTGTGGTTCTCAATCGGGGACAGCTGTCTATCGTTGTCTCTGATTGGGAACCATACTTAGGTAGCCTTTTCCCACAGCGTTTTTGTGGGTTCTGTTTAGTGTTTGCACCTTACAGGACTGTTTTCGGTTGTTCTCGTTGTTATTAGTGTTCAGTTTTAATAAAGAAAGCATGAACACTTGCCACACTGCGCTTGGTCCGATCCTTCTTCATCAGACGACCGTTACAGCTCATGGTAAACAGTAAACAGGCAGATAATAATAACAATAACAAAACAATAAAATAACAATAACAATAATACAGTTAAATACTGTACATCCAGAAAGTATTCAGACCCCTTGACTTTTTCCACATTTTGTTATGTTACAGCCTTATTCTAAAATGTATTAATTTAATGTTTTGCCTCATCAATCTACACACAATACCGCATGATGAAAAAGTGAAAACAGGTTTTCAGAATTTTTGCAAATGTATTAAAAATAAAAAGCTGAAATACCTTATTTACTTAAAGTATTCAGACCTTTTGCTGTGAGACTCGAAATTGAGCTCAGGTGCATCCTGTTTCTATTGATCATCCTTCAGATGTTTCTACAACTTGACTGGAGTCCACCTGTGGTAAATTCTATTGATTGGACATGATTTGGAAAGGCACATACCGGTCTATATAAGGTCTCACAGTTGACAGTGCATATCAGAGCAAAACCAAGCCATGAGGTCGAAGGAATTGTCCGTAGAGCTCCAAGATAGGATTGTGATCTGGGGAAGGGTACCAAAAAATGTCTGCAGCATTGAAGGATCTGTAGTGCTGTCAGGTCAGAGTTAATGGATCTGTAGTGCTGTCAGGTCAGAGTTAATTAATCTGTAGTGCTGTCAGGTCAGAGTTAATTAATATGTAGTGCTGTCAGGTCAGAGTTAATTAATATGTAGTGCTGTCAGGTCAGAGTGTCCATCACCGTCATAACCTATGTCTCTGTGTTTTCTACCATCTTGTTGTTTTCGTTGCTAGGCAACAAAGACTAGGATGGGTCGGGGTCCTAACCTACAGTTGACAGTTAGAACAGTAGAATACACAAGGTGCAATTTCCTCTTGTTATGTCAGTCACTGACAGTCACTCAATTAGTCATGTCAGCTGACATTTTTTAGATCAGTGAGTTAGTCTTGCAGACAGCTATCTACACTTGCAGTAATCATGGTCGAATTACCAACTCAGGGGGCCCCCATTGATTTTGTTAGTCACTTTCAGTAAGGTATCATGTTAAAAACAGCAAACATTTATCTTCATTTACCCTATGGCAAACTGTGTAGAACTGTAGGAAATTAGCTGTAAAATGGAGAGAGAGAGGGAGGGAGAGAGGGAGGGAGAGAGACGAGAGGGAGGGAGGGAGAGACAGACAGACAGACAGACGGACGGACGGACGGACGGACGGACGGACGGACGGACGGAGGGCGGAGGGAGGGAGGGAGGGAGGGAGGAGGGAGGGAGGGAGGGAGGGAGGGAGGGAGGGAGGGAGGGAGGGAGAAAGAGACAGATGGAGAGAGGGAGGGAGGGAGGGGGAGAGAGGGAGGGAGAGAGGGAGACAGACAGAGAGAGAGGGAGGGAGAGGGAGGGAGAGAGAGAGAGAGAGACAGACGGAGGGAGAGAGAGAGAGAGACAGACAGAGAGAGAGAGAGAGAGAGGGAGAGGGAGGGAGGAGAGAGAGGGAGAGGGAGGGAGAGAGAGGGGGAGAGGAAGAGAGACAGACAGAGAAAGAGAGAGAGAGAAGACAAATTCACAGCTGCTAAATAGGAGAAGGCCAACAGAGCACACCACTGCACAGTAACCAGCCAATCAGGTGTACGATCACCCTCCTCTGATCAGCCAACCAAGTGCACACATCATCACCCTCCTCTGATCAGCCAACCTTGTGCACACATCATCACCCTCCTCTGATCAGCCAACCAAGTGTACACACCATCACCCTCCTCTGATCAGCCAACCAAGTGTACACACCATCACCCTCCTCTGATCAGCCAACCAAGTGTACACACCATCACCCTCCTCTGATCAGCCAACCAAGTGTACACACCATCACCCTCCTCTGATCAGCCAACCAAGTGTACACATCATCACCCTCCTCTGATCAGCCAACCAAGTGTACACACCATCACCCTCCTCTGATCAGCCAACCAAGTGTACACATCATCACCCTCCTCTGATCAGCCAACCAAGTGCACACACCATCACCCTCCTCTGATCAGCCAACCAAGTGTACACACCATCACCCTCCTCTGATTAGCCAACCAAGTGTACACACCATCACTCTCCTCTAATCAGCCAACCAAGTGTACACACCATCAACCTCCTCTGAACAGCCAACCAAGTGTACACACCATCACCCTCCTCTGATCAGCCAACCAAGTGTACACACCATCACCCTCTTCATTCACACTAAAGCAAATTGAGCTTCATGGACTGTAAGCTGTTTCTGTCACATCACTGTATGTGGCATTTGACTGTCTCAGTACCAAATGGCCCCCTATTACCTACGTGGTGCACTACTTTTGACCAGAGCCCAAAGGGTTCCCATAGGCTATCATAGGGCTCCCATAGGCTATCATAGGGTTCCCATAGGCTATCATAGGGTTCACATAGGCTATTATAGGGCTCCCATAGGCTATCTTAGGGCTCCCATAGGCTATCTTAGGGCTCCCATAGGCTATCTTAGGGCTCCCATAGGCTATCATAGGGCTCCCATAGGCTATCATAGGGTTCCCATAGGCTATCATAGGGTTCCCATAGGCTATTATAGGGCTCCCATAGGCTATCTTAGGGCTCCCATAGGCTATCTTAGGGCTCCCATAGGCTATCTTAGGGCTCCCATAGGCTATCTTAGGGCTCCCATAGGCTATCATAGGGCTCCCATAGGCTATCATAGGGCTCCCATAGGCTATCATAGGGTTCCCATAGGCTATCATAGGGTTCCCATAGGCTATCATAGGGCTCCCATAGGCTATCATAGGGCTCCAATATGCTATCATAGGGCTTCCATAGGCTATCATAGGGTTCCCATAGCCTATCATAGGGTTCCCATAGGCTATCATAGGGCTCCCATAGGCTATCATAGGGTTCCCATAGGCTATCATAGGGCTATCATAGGCTATCATAGGGTTCCCATAGGCTATCATAGGGCTCCCATAGGCTATCATAGGGTTCCCATAGGCTATCATAGGGCTATCATAGGGTTCCCATAGGCTATCATAGGGTTCCCATAGGCTATCATAGGGCTATCATATGGTTCTCATACGGCTCTCATAGGGCTCCCAATGGGTTATCATAGGGTTCCCAAAGGGTTATCTATCGTAGGGTTATTATGGGGCTCCCATTTGGTTATCATGGGACTCCCATAGGTTCTCATATGGTTATCATGGGGCTCCCATAGGGTTATTATGTGGTTCCCATAGGGTTATTATGGGGCTCCCATAGGGTTATCATGGGGCTCCAATAGGTTTCCCATAGGGGTTCATGGGGCTCCAATAGGTTTCCCATAGGGTTATCATGGGCTCCAATAGGTTTCCCATAGTGGTTCATGGGGCTCCTATAGGGTTATCATGAGGCTCCTATAGGGCTATCATAGGGCTCCCATAGGGTTATCACAGGACTCTCATGGGGTTATCATAGGGCTCTCATATGGTTATCATAGGGTTATCATAGGGCTCTCATGGGGTTATCATAGGGCTCTAATAGGGTTATCACAGGACTCTCATAGGGTTATCATAGGGCTCTCATTGGGTTATCATAGGGCTCTCATAGGGTTATCATAGGGTTATCATAGGGCTCTCATAGGGTTATCATAGGGTTATCATAGGGCTCTCATGGGGTTATAATAGGGCTCTCATAGGGTTCTCATAGGGCTCTCATAGGGTTATCATAGGGCTCTCATAGGGTTATCATAGGGCTCTCATAGGGTTATCATGGGGTTATCATAGGGCTCTCATGGAGTTATCATAGGGCTCTCATGGGGTTATAATAGGGCTCTCATAGGGTTATAATAGGGCTCTCATAGGGTTATCATAGGGCTCTCATAGGGTTATCATAGGGTTCTCATAGGGTTATCATAGGGCTCTCATAGGGTTATCATGGGGCTCTCATGGAGTTATCATAGGGCTCTCATAGGGTTATCATAGGGTTCTCATAGGGCTCTCATATGGTTCTCATATGGCTCTCATAGGGTTCTCATAGGGCTCTCATATGGCTCTCATAGGGTTCTCATAGGGCTCTCATATGGTTATCATGGGGTTCTCATATGGTTATCATGGGGCTTTCATAGGGTTATCATAGGACTCCGATGGGGTTATCATAGGGCTCTCATAAGGATCGCATAGGGCTCCCATAGGACTCTCATAAGGATCGCATAGGGCTCCCATAGGGTTATCATAGGGCTCTCATAGGGTTATCATAGGGCTCTCATAGGGTTATCATGGGGTTATCATAGGGCTCTCATGGAGTTATCATAGGGCTCTCATAGGGTTATCATATGGCTCTCATAGGGTTATCATAGGGCTCTCATAGGGTTATCATAGGGCTCTCATAGGGTTATCATGGGGTTATCATAGGGCTATCATGGAGTTATCATAGGGCTCTCATAGGGTTATCATATGGCTCTCATAGGGTTATCATAGGGCTCTCATAGGGTTATCATGGGGTTATCATAGGGCTCTCATGGAGTTATCATAGGGCTCTCGTAGGGTTATCATATGGCTCTCATAGGGTTATCATAGGGCTCTCATGGGGTTATCATAGGGCTCTCATATGGTTATCATTGGGCTCTCATAGGGCTCTCATAGGGCTCTCATAGGGCTCTCATGGGGTTATCATAGGGTTCTCATAGGGCTCTCATATGGTTATCATTGGGCTCTCATAGGGCTCTCATAGGGCTCTCATGGGGTTATCATAGGGCTCTCATAGGGCTCTCATAGGGCTCTCATGGGGTTATCATAGGGCTCTCATAGGGCTCTCATAGGGTTATCATAGGGTTTTCATATGGCTCTCATGGGGTTATCATAGCGCTCTCATATGGTTATCATGGGGTTATCATAGGGTTCTCATATGGCTCTCATAGGGTTCTCATATGGCTCTCATGGGGTTATCATAGCGCTCTCATATGGTTATCATGGGGTTATCATAGGGTTCTCATATGGCTCTCATAGGGTTCTCATATGGCTCTCATATGGTTATCATAGGGCTCTCATATGGTTATCATGGGGCTCTCATGAGGCTTTCATAGGGTTATCATAGGACTCCGATGGGGTTATCATAGGACTCTCATAAGGATCGCATAGGGCTCCCATAGGGCTCCCATAGGGCTCCCATAGGGCTATCATAGTGCTCTGTTCAAAAGTGGTGCAATAAGAAATAGGGTGTCATTTGTGATGCAGTCTGTGTTTGTTGTGTCTGTTCTGTTTGTTGTGTCTGTTCTGTTTGTTGTGTCTGTTCTGTTTGTTGTGTCTGTTCTGTTTGTTGTGTCTGTTCTGTTTGTTGTGTCTGTTCTGTTTGTTGTGTCTGTTCTGTTTGTTGTGTCTGTTCTGTTTGTTGTGTCTGTTCTGTTTGTTGTGTCTGTTATGTTTGTTGTGTCTGTTCTGTTTGTTGTGTCTGTTTTGTTTGTTGGTGTTCTGTTCTGTTGTGTTGTGTCTGTTCTGTTTGTTGGTGTTCTGTTTGTTGTGTCTGTTCTGTTTGTTGTGTCTGTTATGTTTGTTGTGTCTGTTCTGTTTGTTGTGTCTGTTCTGTTTGTTGTGTCTGTTCTGTTTGTTGTGTCTGTTCTGTTTGTTGTGTCTGTTCTGTTTGTTGTGTCTGTTCTGTTTGTTGTGTCTGTT
>NW_027015584.1:0-11303 GCF_036934945.1 Oncorhynchus masou masou
ATCACCCAAGAATGAGAGTTCTTTCAACAGGACAGTACCTGTGAGTTGAGCTCCGTCCTGGTCCACCCAGGCCGCAGGCGAGGTCAAGGATAGCAGGGTTCGGCACACGAATTGGGTTCTCGGTAGGTCCAGGTCCAAACGCCCAACAGGTAAGTCCAAAACAGTCCAGCTCATACACGGTAAATCCAGCCAATCTCTATTGTCTCTTTCTCTATTGTTCATAGATCCTTCCAGCACTCTCTTCCTCTTCCTGGTTTTTCTTGACCCTTTATCTGTGGGTTGGCTCCACCTTCTGAGGGTTCCCCTTGCTTCTGGGACTTGTAGTTTTGGTGGTCGGCCATTTTGTGATCTGTAGTTCTGACAGGGGTGGCCATTTTTAGTGATCGGGCAGAGCCCGTTTATTAGTTCTGCTCTCACATATCTGCCATTTACCACTGACCCCCTTCTTTGCCACACATCTCTCCCCCTAGATCCGACCCCCTAGGTCGGGCTACCGCAGCAAAATATGCGTGCATGCGGGATAACCCATCCACGTTTCCCATTTCCTTCCCTGCTCTGTGTTTCAAGTCAAAATGAAACGGTTGGAGACTCAAAAACCACCGCATCACCCGAGCGTTCTTCTCTTTAGCCCTATGCATCCAGGTGAGTGGGGCATGGTCACTGATGAGGGTGAAGTGGCGCCCCAGCAGGTAGTATTTCAGGCTTTCTAGAGCCCACTTTACTGCCAGCGCCTCTTTCTCAACGACTGAGTAGTTGGTTTCCCGTGGTTCCAGCTTCCTGCTTAAAAACAGGATGGGGTGTTCCACCCCTTCTACCTCTTGGGATAGCACTGCTCCAAGCCGACCTCTGAGGCATCCGTCTGAACCATAAACTCTCTCTCAAAGTCTGGTACCACCAGCACTGGATTACAGCAGAGAGCCTCCTGTAATGTCCTAAATGCTTTGGTGGCCCTTTCATCCCATTTGACCATGTTTGGCCCTCTGGCTCTAGTCATGTCGGTAAGTGGGGCGGCCACTGTGGCATAACTTGGGATGAACTTCCGGTAGTAACCCGTCAGCCCTAGGAAGGCTCGAACCTGCTTCTTATTTACTGGTTTCGGCCATTCTCTAATTGCCTTCACCTTCTTATGTTGGGGTTTGATTAACCCTCTTCCCACAGTGTATCCCAGATACTCTGTTTCCTCTAACCCCACATAACACTTGGCAGGGTTTGCCGTGAGCCCTGCCTTTCTAAGGGCGTCTAACACTGCCTGTACCCGGGGTAAGTGGGATTCCCAATCTGGGCTGTAGATCCCCACGTCATCTAAATAAGCTGCGGCATATGCTTTGTGCGGTTTTAGGACTTTGTCCATGAGCCGTTGAAAGGTGGCTGGGGCCCCGTGTAAGCCGAATGGCATGACGGTGTATTGAAACAAACCGTCAGGTGTTGCAAAGGCTGTCTTTTCTTTGGCCCTGGGGGTCAGAGGAATTTGCCAGTACCCTTTTGTCAGATCAAGAGTCGTAATGTACCGAGCATTACCAATTTTCTCCAGTAGTTCATCTACTCGGGGCATGGGGTAGGCATCAAACTTGGAGATTTCATTTACCTTCCGAAAGTCGTTACAGAACCGCAAAGACCCATCGGGCTTGGAGACCATCACAATTGGGCTAGACCACTCACTATGTGACTCTTCGATCACTCCAGCTGTCAACATTTTCTCCGCCTCTGCTCTAATCGCGGCCCGTCGAGCCTCGGGTACCCGATATGGCCTCATACTCACTTTTCTCCCTGGTAGGGAAACGATATCATGAGCCGTAACCTCAGTTCGGCCAGGTACCTCTGAAAACACATCTCTGTTCTTCTGGATCAGGGTCTTTACTTCCTGTACTTGTGCTGGGGACAGAGTGGGTGAGATATTTACTTTGGCTGTCTCCTGAGTGTGTGGGGTATGTGACCATTAGTGTTTTCTCTCTCTCCATGATTTTAACAGATTTATGTGATAAATCTGTTCCTGGGGCCATCGACCTGGCTGTCGGATCCGATAATTGACTTCTCCTATTCTCTCCAGTACTTCATATGGTCCTTTCCATGTGGCCAGTAGTTTACACTCTACCGTGGGGATCAGCACTAACACCTTATCTCCCGGTTGAAATTCCCCTCAGGGTAGCCTGCCGGTTATAAGTGTGCCGCTGGTGCTCCTGTGCTTGTCTCATGTGCTCTCTGACGATGGGCATGACTGTGGCTATCCTGTCTTGCATTGCCGTGACGTGCTCTATGACACTAATATACGGGGTGGATTGGTGCTCCCAGGTTTCCGGGCGATGTCTAAGATTCCCCGGGGATGCCTCCCATATACCAGCTCAAAGGAGAAAACCCCAGCGAGGCTTGAGGAACCTCTCTAATGGCAAACATCAGATACGGCAACATGCAATCCCAGTTCTTCCCATCCTTATCGATTACCTTCCTGAGCATTGACTTCAGGGTCCGGTTGAATCTCTCGACCAGCCCGTCCGTCTGAGGATGGTAAACCGATGTCCTCAACTGTTTCACCTGCCACAGTTTACAAAGGTCCGCCATAAGTCGGGACATAAAGGGGGTCCCCTGGTCGGTAAGGATCTCCTTTGGAACCCCTACCCTGGTGAACAAGAGCACTAATTCCTTTGCAATATTCTTGGAAGCCATCGTCCGAAGGGAATGGCTTCTGGGTAGCGAGTGGCATAATCTAGAATGACCAGAATGTATTGGTGCCCTCTGGCGGATTTGGGTAGTGGGCCCACTAAATCCATCGCTATCCTCTCAAATGGTGTTTCGATTATGGGGAGTGGCACTAACGGGCTTCTAACAGCTGGTCGGGAGCTGTTAACTGGCACTCCGGGCACTCTCCACAATGCCGAGCCACTTCAGCTTGAATTCCTGGCCAGTAAAACCTCCTTACAATCCGGTCTCGGGTTTTATCGATACCAAGGTGTCCACCCAGAATGTGCCCATGAGCTAGATCCAGTACTGTCCTCCGGTACCGAGTGGGAACCAACAACTGTTCCACCACATCAACCCCTATTTTCGAGACTCTGTACACCAAACCCTTTTTCATGATGAAGTGGGGAAAACTATTAGGCATCATACCAACATTTATGGGAGTACCATCTACGACCTGCACATCTGCTCTGGCTTGCTGCAGGGTTGGATCCTGGTTTTGGGCCATCCCAAAATTAGTCAAGGAACCTGCCAGGTCTGCGGGTTCTAGATCGTCGTCCTCTGGATTCAGACCGACCCCAGCCCCACTAGTACCGGGCTGTTCGTTATCAGCGAGGTTTGCCACTTCATCCTCCTCCTCCCCTACTAGCACTTGTGATGTTGTCCCCTGGGAGACCTCTTTTCCTGGCTTTGGTTGAAGGCCCCATGCTTCTTCCTGCTTGGTCAGGGTTGTTGGCTTCTCAAATATGCCATTCTTGTGGCCTAACTTCGCAAAGTTAGGAAAGTCTCTACCCAATATTACATCATATGGCATCTTTGGGACCACACCGACCTCATAATCCAGCAGACCGTCCTCTGTTTGTATGCTCACTAAGGCCGTGGGGTACAGACGGGTATCCCCATGAATGCATGTAACACTGATATCCTGTCTTGTATCCAGTTTATGATTCGGCACAAGGCTTGCAACGACCAGGGTTAGCATACTGCCGGAATCCAGCAGTGCTTCAACCTCTTTCCTTCAACCTTCACCCTGCACATATGTTTGTTTCTTGATCTTTCAAGTACAGTGGTTACAACAGGACATGCATACCGTATATCATCTTCATTTTCACCGAGGTTACATTGCATTGGCTCTTCTTTAATAGGGCAGTAGGCTGCAATATGTCCTGGTTGATTACTATTGTAACAGATAATAGGGGTTCGGGGGGGGAGACCCCCTCGACACCCAGTCCCGGTTTCTGTTTTTTCCCTTAGTGTCTCGGCGTGATTCTGATTCTTTCCTCATGGCCCCATGCTGCTCTCTTCCCCCTCTATATGCTGGGACAGCCTTACCCTGTCCGCTGGTTTGCCCATGCCTGGGGAACGGGAATCTTTCCTCCTGTGCCTGCTCAGCTGTTCCTGCCATACAATACCGTTCAACCAGGCCCACGAGATGGTCGGCGGAAAGTACCTCGTTCTGGCCAACCCATCGTCTCACTTCTTGGGGTAGACCTCGCTGAAACTGGTTGAGTACGATGGTCTCGGCGATCTCGGCGGATGACCGGGTCTCTGGTCGCAACCATTTCCGTGCCAGGTGAATCAAGTCAAACATCTGTGTTCGTGGGGGTTGTCCCGGTCGGTAGGACCACTGGTGGAAGCGGTGTGCCCTCACGGTATTGGTCACTCCCAGTCTAGCCAGGATCTCTCCCTTTAGTTTATTGTAATCCTGTGCATCTTTCAACTCCAGGTCGAAATACGCTTTTTGAGCGTCCCCTGCCAGGTATGGTGCCAGAAGCCCTGCCCATTCTTCTTTCGGCCACTTCTCCCTCTCTGCCGTCCTTTCGAAGGTGGTAAGATATGCTTCCACATCATCCTGCGCTGTCATTTTTGAAGAAAATGATTGGCCTCCTCTGGGTATTTGCAGCTGGTAATGGAGCCCCAATTTGGTCCGCTAGCCCCTTTAGGCCTTCTCTTAACTTCTTGCGTGGAGCAATCCTGGATCCGGGATCCTATTTATAGCCTCAAGCTCATTAGCATAACGCAACGTTAACTATTCATGAAAATCGCAAATGAAATGAAATAAATATATTTGCTCTCAAGCTTAGACTTTTGTTAACAAAACTGTCATCTCAGATTTTCAAAATATGCTTTTCAACCATAGCTAAACAAGCATTTGTGTAAGAGTATTGATAGCTAGCATAGCTATAAGCCTATAATTCAGCCAGCAACATTTTCACAAAAACAAGAAAACCATTCAAATAAAATAATTTACCTTTGAAGAACTTCAGAAGTTTTCAATGAGGAGACTCTCAGTTAGATAGCAAATGTTCAGTTTTTCAAAAAATATTATTTGTGTAGGACAAATTGCTCCGTTTTGTTCACGTTTGGCTATGAAAAAAACCTGTATCCAGTTATAGCCTCAAGCTCATTAGCATAACGTAACGTTAACTATTTATGAAAATCGCAAATGAAATGAAATGAATGTGCTAGCTCTCAAGCTTAGCCTTTTCTTAACAACACTGTCAATCTTAGATTTTCAAAATATGCTTTTGAACCATAGCAAAACAAGCATTTGTGTAAGAGTATTGATAGCTAGCGTAGCATTTAGCGTAGCATTTAGCGGGCAACATTTGCACAAAAACCAGAAAAGGATTCAAATAAAATCATTTACCTTTGAATAACTTCAGATGTTTTCAATGAGGAGACTCTCAGTTACATAGCAAATGTTCAGTTTTTCCTGAAAGATTCTTTGTGTAGGAGAAATCGCTCCGTTTTGTACGTCACGTTTGGGTACCAAAAAAAAAATTCAGTCATCAAAACGGCGAACTGTTTTCCAAATTAACTCCATAATATCGACTGAAACACGGCAAACGCTGTTTAGAATCAATCCTCAAGGTGTTTTTCACATATCTCTTCATTGATATATCATTCGTGGATGTCTACTTTCTCCTCTGAATCGCTTGGAAAAAGACAGCCGAAGATGACGCACCAATTTCAACGGAGGACACCGGGCAGACACCTGGCAAATGTAGTCTCTTATGGTCAATCTTCCAATGATATGCCTACAAATACAGACACCTTGGGGAAACGATAGATCGGGCAGGCTCATTCCTTGCGCATTCACAGCCATATAAGGAGACAATGAGAAACAGAGCCTCAAAAATCCTGCTCATTTCCTGTTTGAAGTTTCATCTTGGTTTTGCCTGTAGCATCAGTTCTGGGGCACTCACAGACAATATCTTTTGGAAACGTCAGAGTGTTTTCTTTCCAAAGCTGTCAATTATATGCATAGTCGAGCATCTTTTTGTGACAAAATATTGCGCTTAAAACGGGCACGTTTTTTTTATCCAATAATGAAATAGCGCCCCCATAGCATCAAGAGGTTAAACTTTTTCCGAATTAACTCCATAATATCGACCGAAACATGGCAAACGTTGTTTGGAATCAATCCTCAAGGTGTTTTTTCACATATCTCTTCATTGATATGCAGTTCGTGGAAACCTGCTTCCCCCTCAGAATCGCATGGAAAAATACCAGCAGCTGAAAAAGACGCACCAATTTCGACGGAGGACACCGGGCGGACACCTGGAAAATGTAGTCTCTTATGGTCAATCTTCCAATGATATGCCTACAAATACGTCACAATGCTGCAGACACCTTGGGGAAACGACAGAAAGGGCAGGCTCATTCCTCTCGCATTCACAGCCATATAAGGAGACAATGGAAAACGGAGCCTCAAAAATCCTGCTGGTTTCCTGGATGCCGTTTTGCCTGTAGCTCCCGTTCTAGGGCACGCACAGAGAATATCTTTGCAGTTCTGGAAATGTCAGAGTGTTTTCTTTCCAAAGCTATCAATTATATGCATAGTCAAGCATCTTTTTGTGACAAAATATTGCGCTTAAAACGTTGGACATTTGTCCTTAACTGACTCTTCTAGTTAAAGCTTTTTTTAATTATTAGAATAAATTGAAAAAATTATAACGTCCTCAAGGCAGAAACATATTGCCTCCAGCCTATGCAGGCCATATTACACTTTAAAAAGGGCAATCAAACCCTCAGACAAGTTCCAATTGAAGACATGTTCTGCTGGCTGACAGCTTAATAAACCCTCTACCTAGCCCAGGCATGTGGACTGGTGTATTTACAGTGACTTAATCCACATTTTGTGTTACAGCTTGAATTAAAAATGGATTAAACAGATTTTTTTCTTTCACCCATCTACGCACAATACCCCATAATGACAAAGTGAAAACATGTTTAGACATTTTCGCAAATGTAATGAAATTGAAGTACAGAAATATCTTTGAAAAATCACATTTGACGGCTATTACAGCTTTGAGTTGTCTTGGGTATGTCTGTGAACAAGCGATTCGGTGGAACTCTCTCTGAGCCTCATTACTGTGCAAAGATGCTAGGTACGATAGGAGGGACGCCATGTGCGACTGACGTGTTTTCCATTTGCTCCCGTGGTATTCTTAAAGTTTATGTGAATTTTGCAGCAGAACTGTAGTTCTTTTCAAATATTAATTTGGTGATCCCTTTCCGTAAAAACCAAGACTACTTTGCTTCCGAATGTCAGCATGTCGACCAAACATAAGGCCAAAAGCATGACTTTGAGAATACCCGGCCTACAAGACCCGCTCTCATCACCGCCCTCTCCTGAGTCTGAGGGCCCGGGGACGCACACTTTACCCAGGGGTGCGGCTTGGCCTGATGGCGCTGAAATGAACATTCTCGAGGCCATTAAACTACTACGCTCTGAGATAGTTGAAATGAAAACACAGATGGTTGCTACGATTGAGGCCAGAATACCGGAGGTTTCTGATACTTTAAAAGCAGATTTAACCATCCTGCGGAACGAGAATGTGCCAACAATCACATTACTCAAAACAACAACTGCGTCACACACTACAACGATCGCAGCACTGGAGACCTCCGCTACTAATGTCTCCGACTTAACTACATCCCTGGAGGCTGAAGTTAAACGCCTAGCTGCGGATTTGAAAAAGGTGAAGGAGAGCTGTGTGAGGTTAAAGGGATTCTCTCGCCGCAATAATCTGAGATTTGTATCGGTCCCAGAGTCAGCGGAAATTTGAAAAAGGTGAAGGAGAGCTGTGTGAGTTTAGAGGGATTCTCTCGCCACAATAATCTGAGACTTGTATCGGTCCCAAAGTCAGCGGAAATGCATCACGCCACGGATTTTGTTTCAGGGCTGCTGAAGGATGTTCTTGCCTGAGATGAAAAGCCCCTGATTGATCGAGCCCACCGGTCGCTGCGCCCAAAGCCCCGGGATGGGGAGAGGTCCCGTGACTCTCACGACTTCCGCCGGTTGGCTCTCCTGCCTGTTCGGGCAGTGCTCGCGGTCGTCGTCACCATCCAACTAGCCACTACCGATCCCTTTTTCGTTTTTTCTGTTGGTTTTGTCATATTAGTTTCACCTGTGTGTATTTTAGTTTAATTAGCGTCCTTATATGTAGTAGGTTGTCCCGCCCTTGTTTTGTGCGGGATTGTTTTTGTATTCCTGTTATTTGGTGGGGTTCATGTGTTTTATTCTCCGGACTATTTTGGTCCTGCGTTGGATTATTCACCCTGTGTGTTGGGTTGACCGTCGTTTTTGTGCGCCGGAGAATAAACTGCCCTAATCACTGAAACCTGCTCTCTGCTCCTGATTCCACCCACCTTGGTAAGTCGTGACAGTACCCCCCCCCGACGCGCGGCCCCTGCAGCGCGCCGCCACCGTCCTCGAGGACGACCCGGGGGATGAGGTGCTGGGTGATCCGGGTGGAGGCGGTGGAAATCTCTCAGGAGAGAAGGGTCCAAAATGTCCCCCACCGGAACCCAGCATCTCTTCTCCGGACCGTACTGAGTCCCCACTGGACAGTTAGGGGGGGCCGGCTCTGACCGTGAGGCCTCCTCTATCTCCGCGTCCACCTCCCATACCACCGGTGCCACGAGACATGACGGGAAAAGGATGGGAGTTGGCTCAACGGACCTTCTCCTCGGTATCATAGAGGCGGGACAGCGCGTCGGCTTTGGTGTTTTGGGAGCCTGGCCGGTATGAGATGGTAAACCGAAACCTGGTAAAAAACATGGCCCATCTAGCCTGACGTGGATTTAGTCTCCTCGCTGCCCGGATATACTCGAGATTACGATGGTCAGTCCAGATGAGAAAAGGGTGTTTAGCCCCCTCAAGTCAAGGCTCTGAAGGTGTGGAGACATTGGCTTGAGGGGGCTAAACACCCTTTTCTCATCTGGACTGACCATCGTAATCTCGAGTATATCCGGGCAGCGCAGATCCAGACAGGGGTTGTCCACTCTCCCCCTTGTTGTTTGCTTTGGCAATCGAGCTTCGCCATTGCACTACGCTCTAATGATGCCATTCAAGGTATAATCAGGGCGGGCTGGGAGCAGAAAGTCTCGCCACATGCTGACGACCTCCTTTTGTTTTTCTCCAACCCTGATACCTCATTGCCACATGCCCTATCAGTTCTTAAAAGTTTGGATCAATCTCATGGTACCAGCTGAATCTAGGCAAGAGTGAGCTTTTTTCCAGTAAACAAGGCTGCTTTAAAGTGCTCTTTTACAAGTTCTCAGTCTAGGATTGTCCGGGATCAATTCACCTACTTGGGAGTAAAAGTGACAAGGAAATATTCAAATTTGTTTCAGGAAAACTTTGTTGCTCTAGCAGACAGTTTGAAACAATCTTTTACTTTTTTGGAATTCGCTACCCCTTTCTCTTATCGGAAAGATTAACGTCATTAAAATGAATGTGTTACCCAAATTTGTATATTTATTTCAATGTTTACCCATTTTGTTTCCAAAATCTTTTTTTATTTCACTGGATCAAACATTCATGCATTTTATTTGGGATGGCAAGGTACCACGGATTGGTAGAAAACATTTACCCTAGGTCATTGGGGGGTTTAGCTCTACCAAATTTTCAGACATACTACTGGGCTGCAAATTTCAGAGCCCTTCTGTACTGGCTGCAGACTGATCCTACTGGCCCGAGACCACTCTGGGTCCAGATGGAGTCTGAATTGTGTAAACCTGCAGCACTTTCCTCTGTGTTGTGCTTGTCTCTCCCAGTGTCCCTAGTCAAAAGGTGTGTCAACCCAATTGTAAAGCAGTCTCTTAAAATTTGGAATCAGTTCCGTTTAGCCTTTAGCCTCCGAGGCTTTTCTCTATTAGGCCCAATCAATCAGAACATTTTATTTCCTCCATTTTTCAATGATGGGGCTTTTGGCATTTGGCACTCACTAGGCCTCTCCTCGCTAGCCCAATTATTCTTTGATGATACATTTGCCTCTTTTTCTCAGCTGCAGGAAAAGTTCAATCTCCCCCAATCCCACTTTTTCCGCTATCTCCAGACTAGAAGCTTTGTCAGAGCGAATACACCTGGATTTCCCAATAGGCCTGCGAATACAGCTATAGAGAGCATCTTGGAGTTGAACAAGCTTCCTAGGGGCGCATTTTCAGATGTATATGCAATCATTCATGACTTACAGAACCCTTCTTTGGTGCCTTTAAAGACTCGATGGGAAAAGGATTTGGGGGAGGAACTTGGGGAAGACGCCTGGGAATCTGTGCTGTACAGGTGCACTCGGCCCTTTTAGCACTAGACACAGCCCCATTCAATTCAAGGTGGTTCACCGTATCCACTGGTCGCGGGCCAAACTTGGAAGAATATTCTCTGATTTTGATCCTACCTGTGTCAGATGTAAAGTGGAACCAGCCACACTGTTGCATATGTTTTGGGGCTGTCATAAACTGTCAGGTTTCTGGGAATTAATATTTAAATGTTTCTCTGATATATATGACACTGTTATAGATCCGTCTCCCCTTACAGCCCTTTTTGGAGTACTGCCCATGGGTACCCCCCTGTCAAGAATCCAATCGGACACTGTTGCTTATACAACTCTTTTAGCTAGACGGCTAATACTACAGAACTGGAAGATGGCAGCTCCCCATCTTATAAATATTGGGGGAGAGATGTGTTGTGCTCTCTGAAACTAGAAAAAATTCAATTAAATTCACGTGGGAACCCCAAACTGTTTAATGAGGCTTGGGCTCCATTCCGGTCTTACTTTAAACAATCGATCCTCTGATGGCATTCCAATTAAAACTAAAATAAGTCTGAATTTTGACCCCCCTGTGACTTAAGGGTTGGAGGAGCTTCTCTCTGTGTTTTTGCTGGGGGGCATTAAGATCCATGTGCTTATTGATTGTGACCCGCGGAGGCCTTGTTCATCTTGCCCGGGCAGAGACTGAAGTGTGAGCTTGTTTTTCCCAGTTATTTTTACATTTTGTTCACGCCTACATGAATAATCATTCTATGTTTTTTATTTTAAAGCATTGTAAACTTTAAGTTTGGTCCAGTGGATGGTCGGTCTGTGGCCATGACTGTCTGTGAGTGGTTGCATTTCTCCAAACTTATCCCTTGACTGTTTACAGGAACAATGGTGAGGTGTTTGCTCTGTCCCTGTACTATAGATTTCCCTTTAACCTTTGTAGCCTTCTGCCAGGTGTGTTTAACTTGTCTAAAGTATGGTATCTTTAAAGCTATTTTTTTTATTTGTATTTTTATTTGTATTTGTTTTCTGTGAGTATATTATTTATATTGCTTTGTGTTGTCTTGTCTGTGTGTGTAT
>NW_027015585.1:0-11301 GCF_036934945.1 Oncorhynchus masou masou
TGGAGGGTGGAAACATTATGACTGGGAGATGTGGAGGGACTCTGGAGGGTGGAAACATTATGACTGGGAGATGTGGAGGAATCTGGAGGGTGGAAACATCATGACTGGGAGATGTGGAGGAATCTGGAGGTGGAAACATTATGACTGGGAGATGTGGAGGGAATCTGGAGGTGGAAACATTATGATTGGGAGATGTGGGAGGAATCTGGAGGGGTGGAAACATTATGACTGGGAGATGTGGAGGAATCTGGAGAGGTGGAAACATTATGACTGGGAGATGTGGAGGAGATCTGGAGGTGGAAACATTATGACTGGGAGATGTGGAGGGAATCTGGAGGGTGGAAACATTATGATTGGGAGATGTGGAGGAATCTGGAGGGTGGCCTTTACGTCCTGGAGAGATTGGTGCAGAGCTGCTGTGAAAATAGCACAGTTCCAGAGAAGCTCACTGGCTCTCTGACACACTGCCCTGTGAAACCATCCCACTGTGTATTCACAGGAAGCTACAGAGGGCGTCCACAGAGTATACTGTCCACGTGTTCATGGAAACAGATAGAGACATTATAGACACTATCTCTTTACTATTGTAAAGTAGCTGTTCCACTGGATGTCAGAAGGTGAATTCACCAATTTGTAAGTCGCTCTGGATAAGAGCGTCTGCTAAATGACTTAAATGTAAATGTAATTTGGCCATGACGAACAGCTTAGGTCTTCATGGGCCTTTTGCTGAACACATTATCTGACATTCAGAAACCACTGGATGTGTAATGGATGCAATGTTTTCCTAAGAGTGAGAATGTGTTCTGGTAGGACGGTAATTGTTTGTAATACCTAGTGCCTAAGACTACCACTCACCACGACAGGTCTGGGGCCTGTCATAACAGGTGTGGAGGCTGTGTAGACAGGACTACCACTCACCACGACAGGTCTGGGGCCTGTCATAACAGGTGTGGAGGCTGTGTAGACAGGACTACCACTCACCACGGCAGGTCTGGGGCCTGTCATAACAGGTGTGGAGGCTGTGTAGACAGGGCTTCACCACTCACCCGGCAGATCTGCAGGCCTGTCTGCCAGCAGGTGTGGAGGCTGTGTAGTGGAACTCTGCACTCACACGACAGGTCTGGGGCCTGTCATAACGGAAATGTGGAGGCTGTAAACAGGACTACCACTCACTGCGACAGGTCTGGGGCCTGCCATAACAGGTGTGGAGGCTGTGTAGACAGGACTACCACTCAGCAGGACAGGTCTGGGGCCTGTCATAACAGGTGTGGAGGCTGTGTAAACAGGACTACCACTCAGCAGGACAGGTCTGGGGCCTGTCATAACAGGTGTGGAGGCTGTGTAGACAGGACTACCACTCACCAGGACAGGTCTGGGGCCTGTCATAACAGGTGTGGAGGCTGTGTAAACAGGACTACCACTCACCACGACAGGTCTGGGGCCTGTCATAACAGGTGTGGAGGCTGTGTAAACAGGACTACCACTCACCACGACAGGTCTGGGGCCTGTCATAACAGGTGTGGAGGCTGTGTAAACAGGACTACCACTCAGCAGGACAGGTCTGGGGCCTGTCATAACAGGTGTGGAGGCTGTGTAGACAGGACTACCACTCACCACGACAGGTCTGGGGCCTGTCATAACAGGTGTGGAGGCTGTGTAGACAGGACTACCACTCACCAGGACAGGTCTGGAGCCTGTCATAACAGGTGTGGAGGCTGTGTAGACAGGACTACCACTCAGCAGGACAGGTCTGGAGCCTGTCATAACAGGTGTGGAGGCTGTGTAAACAGGACTACCACTCACCACGACAGGTCTGGGGCCTGTCATAACAGGTGTGGAGGCTGTGTAGACAGGACTACCACTCACCACGGCAGGTCTGGAGCCTGTCATAACAGGTGTGGAGGCTGTGTAAACAGGACTACCACTCAGCAGGACAGGTCTGGGAGCCTGTCATAACAGGTGTGGAGGCTGTGTAGACAGGACTACCACTCACCATGACAGGTCTGAGCCTGTGTAGACGTAGGACTGGAGCTGAACCCTGGGTTGAAGGTCTGGTACTTCATTGTTGAAGATCCGCCGCACCCCAGGAAAACAAAAGAGAGGGAAATCTGGACGGCCATTAAACCGCACACCAAAGCCTGATCCAATTTAAAGACAACACTCAAGGAGGGACCTGAATCAGCCCACCAAAGCCTGATCCAATTTAAACACAACACTAATGAAGGACCTGTCATTTAAAAAAAAGGTATATTTTTAATTTAACCAGGCAAGTCAGTTAAGAATGAATTCTTATTTACGACAGCCTACTCCCGCAGCCAAACCCCAACGACGCTGGGACTAATTGTACGCGGCCCTATGGGACTCCCAATCACATCCGGGTTTGATACAACCTGGATTTGAACCGCACTATAGTGACACCTCTGCACCGAGAAGTAGTGCCTTAGACTGCCGTGCCACTTTGGAAGCCCAACAAAAACAACGAGGCCTTGTGTTTGTTTTTTATCGCAACCAACACACCCATAACAAACATTGAAATGACATTGACATAACTCGTATAATGATATGGGATATGACATCATAAAACTTGTTGGGACATTTTATTATGACTGGATTACAAGGTCCAGTGTGGTTATAACTGTAGGTCCCTTCATAAAGTACGGTTTACATAGGCAGGTGTTGTTGACAGCTACATAGTAGGAGAGTATTTGTAAGTCGCTCTGGATAAGAGCGTCTGCTAAATGACTTAAATGTAAATGTAAATGTACAGGTGTTAGACAGCTGAGGGGGAATTCCCACCCGAGATAAGCAAGCGGAAATGGAACATAATTCCTTTTTTTTTTTAAATGCACTTTTCTCTCCACGCATATTCTGATCGGGAACTTAAGCACGATAGCATCATGCTATTCAACCTGCTATTCTTTTTTTTGGGGGGGGGGTGGAGATCAAATAAATGAAGGTGTGGTCGGAGGTGTCTATAGAAATAACACCATTCTCCACGCACCGTCCTTTTCAACTTGATAAGAGCTATTGATGAGAGCTAGGTAAATGAGCATTCCGTTTCGATAAGGGGATTGTATATTTAAATTATTTTTATTTTATCTATTTGACCTTATAATTGCTGAAGATAAATGTGAAACAAGTCACGTGGCAGCAAACTGAAGTATATCAACATATCAACATTCACACAGTGAAGTTGGTGAAATGCTGGCCTTATAACTTGCTGAGATGATATTTGGAGACCCAAGCTGTAGGCTTCTGTAACCATTCACAAATCACAGTATAAACCCACCAGGTGGATTTATGGTTTTTAGAATGTTTTAATTATATGCTCAAACTTTTCACTATATTTGTTATAATTTGTATCATGTAAAACATTAGCCACTAATGGGTGAAATATATGCCATTATACCCATACATTTATAACTGTCTCTTCAGTGTTAGTTTCCTTACATTCATAACTTTAGTGTTAGTGTCTTCACATGTATAACTTTAGTGTTAGTTTCCTCACATTTATAACTTTAGTGTTAGTTTCCTCACATTTATAACTTTAGTGTTAGTTTCTTCACATTTATAACTTTAGTGTTAGTTTCTTCACATGTATAACTTTAGTGTTAGTTTCTTCACATTTATAACTTTAGTGTTAGTTTCTTCACATTTATAACTTTAATGTTAGTTTCCTCACATTTATAACTTTAGTGTTAGTTTCCTCACATTTATAACTTTAGTGTTAGTTTCCTCACATTTATAACTTTAGTGTTAGTTTCTTTACATTTATAACTGTCTCTTTAGTGTTAGTTTCCTCACATTTATAACTTTAGTGTTAGTTTCCTCACATTTATAACTTTAGTGTTAGTTTCCTCACATTTATAACTTTAGTGTTAGTTTCTTCACATTTATAACTTTAGTGTTAGTTTCTTCACATTTATAACTTTAGTGTTAGTTTCTTCACATTTATAACTTTAGTGTTAGTTTCCTTACATTTATAACTTTAGTGTTAGTTTCTTCACATTTATAACTTTAGTGTTAGTTTCCTCACATTTAGTTGTCACGTTCATTATAAGGATCAGACCAAGGCGCAGCGTGGTATGCATACATTCTTATTCATTTAAAGAATGAACACTGAACAAACTAACAAAATAACAAAACTTGAATCTATACAAACGAATGCTGACAGGCAACTACACATAGACAAGATCCCACAAACACCAAAGGGAAATGGCTGCTTAAATATGATCCCCAATCAGAGGCAACAATAACATAGAATGACAAAAAACCCTAGACCTGCAAAATCCTAGACATACAAAAACCCTAGACAATATAAAACTAGCGTACCCACCCTAGTCACACCCTGACATAACCAAAATATAAAGAAAACAGAGATATCTCAGGTCAGGGCGTGACATTGGTGTTTGTTCCTCACATTCGTGTTTATAACTGCCACTTTAGTGTGAGTTTCCTCACATTTATAACTGTAGTGTTATTTTCAACACATTTATAACTTTAGTGTTAGTTTCCTCACATTTATAACTGTCTCTTTAGTGTTAGTTTCTTCACATTTATAACTTTAGTGTTAGTTTCTTCACATTTATAACTTTAGTGTTAGTTTCCTCACATTTATAACTTTAGTGTTAGTTTCCTCACATTTATAACTTTAGTGTTAGTTTCCTCACATTTATAGTGTTCAGTTTCCTCACAATTTGCATCGTTCCATTACATTGTTAGTTTACCTTTCTTTCCTGTTTGACATTTGTGTGGTTGTTCATGAGGATCGCTTGCTATAGTAGATCATATTAGGCTAACCTATTACAATAATTTGGGACATGAATGCTCTTCGGGGGGAAAATGGTGGTAAACAGAATCCTCTATGGTTTGTCCCCATAGAGGAATAATTGTTTGTGCTGCAGGACCATGAGGTTCTAGAACTCGTTTGAACTCGTTTGGAGTGTAACCTATTTGAACCATTATGGAACGCAGCCCACATGTAGCAGTTTGAACCATTATGGAACGCAGCCCACATGTAGCAGTTTGAACCATTATGAACGCAGCCCACATGTAGCAGTTTGAACCATTATGGAACGCAGCCCACATGTAGCTATTTCAACCATTATGGAACGCAGCCCACATGTAGCTATTTGAACCATTATGGAACGCAGCCCACATGTAGCAGTTTGAACCATTATGGAACACAGCCCACATGTAGCAGTTTGAACCATTATGGAACGCAGCCCACATGTAGCCGTTTGAACCATTATGGAACGCAGCCCACATGTAGCTATTTCAACCATTATGGAACGCAGCCCACATGTAGCAGTTTGAACCATTATGGAACGCAGCCCACATGTAGCAGTTTGAACCATTATGGAACGCAGCCCACATGTAGCTATTTCAACCATTATGGAACGCAGCCCACATGTAGCTATTTCAACCATTATGGAACGCAGCCCACATGTAGCTATTTGAACCATTATGGAACGCAGCCCACATGTAGCAGTTTGAACCATTATGGAACGCAGCCCACATGTAGCAGTTTGAACCATATGGAACGCAGCCCACATGTAGGGAACGCAGCCCACATGTAGCTATTTGAACCATTATGGAACGCAGCCCACGTGTAGCAGTTTGAACCATTATGGAACGCATGTAGCTATTTGAACCATTATGGAATGCAGCCCACATGTAGCAGTTTGAACCATTATGGAACGCAGCCCACATGTAGCTATTTGAACCATTATGGAACGCAGCCCACATGTAGCTATTTGAACCATTATGGAACGCAGCCCACATGTATCTATTTGAACCATTATGGAACGCAGCCCACAGCAGTTTGAACCATTATGGAACGCAGCCCACATGTAGCTATTTGAACCATTATGGAATGCAGCCCACATGTAGCAGTTTGAACCATTATGAACGCAGCCCACAGTTTTGAACCATTATGGAACGCAGCCCACATGTAGCTATTTCAACCATTATGGAACGCAGCCCACATGTATCTATTTGTGGAACGCAGCAGCTATTTGAACCATTATGGAACGCAGCCCACATGTATTATTTGAACCATTATGGAACGCAGCCCACATGTAGCTATTTGAACCATTATGGGAACGAACATGTAGCTATTTCAACCATTATGAACGCAGCCCACATGTAGCTATTTGAACCATTATGGAACGCAGCCCACATGTAGCAGTTTGAACCATTATGGAACGCAGCCCACATGTAGCAGTTTGAACCATTATGGAACGCAGCCCACATGTAGCTATTTCAACCATTATGGAACGCAGCCCACATGTAGCTATTTGAACCATTATGGAACGCAGCCCACGTGTAGCAGTTTGAACCATTATGGAACGCAGCCCACATGTAGCTATTTGAACCATTATGGAACGCAGCCCACGTGTAGCAGTTTGAACCATTATGGAACGCAGCCCACATGTAGCTATTTGAACCATTATGGAATGCAACCCACATGTAGCAGTTTGAACCATTATGGAACGCAGCCCACATGTAGCTATTTCAACCATTATGGAACGCAGCCCACATGTAGCTATTTCAACCATTATGGAACGCAGCCCACATGTAGCTATTTGAACCATTATGGAACGCAGCCCACATGTAGCAGTTTGAACCATTATGGAACGCAGCCCACATGTAGCTATTTCAACCATTATGGAACGCAGCCCACATGTAGCAGTTTGAACCATTATGGAACGCAGCACACATGTAGCTATTTCAACCATTATGGAACGCAGCCCACATGTAGCTATTTGAACCATTATGGAACGCAGCCCACATGTAGCTATTTGAACCATTATGGAACGCAGCCCACATGTAGCAGTTTGAACCATTATGGAACGCAGCCCACATGTAGCTATTTCAACCATTATGGAACGCAGCCCACATGTAGCTATTTGAACCATTATGAAACGCAGCCCACGTGTAGCAGTTTGAACCATTATGGAACGCAGCCCACATGTAGCTATTTGAACCATTATGGAACGCAGCCCACATGTAGCAGTTTGAACCATTATGGAACGCAGCCCACATGTAGCTATTTGAACCATTATGGAACGCAGCCCACATGTAGCTATTTCAACCATTATGGAACGCAGCCCACATGTAGCTATTTCAACCATTATGGAACGCAGCCCACATGTAGCTATTTCAACCATTATGGAACGCAGCCCACATGTAGCTATTTGAACCATTATGGAACGCAGCCCACATGTAGCAGTTTGAACCATTATGGAACGCAGCCCACATGTAGCTATTTCAACCATTATGGAACGCAGCCCACATGTAGCAGTTTGAACCATTATGGAACGCAGCACACATGTAGCTATTTCAAACATTATGGAACGCAGCCCACATGTAGCTATTTGAACCATTATGGAACGCAGCCCACATGTAGCTATTTGAACCATTATGGAACGCAGCCCACATGTAGCTATTTGAACCATTATGGAACGCAGCCCACATGTAGCAGTTTCAACCATTATGGAACGCAGCCCACATGTAGCAGTTTGAACCATTATGGAACGCAGCCCACATGTAGCAGTTTGAACCATTATGGAACGCAGCCCACATGTAGCAGTTTGAACCATTATGGAACGCAGCCCACATGTAGCAGTTTGAACCATTATGGAACGCAGCCCACATGTAGCTATTTCAACCATTATGGAACGCAGCCCACATGTAGCTATTTGAACCATTATGGAACGCAGCCCACATGTAGCAGTTTGAACCATTATGGAACGCAGCCCACATGTAGCTATTTGAACCATTATGGAACGCAGCCCACATGTAGCAGTTTGAACCATTATGGAACGCAGCCCATATGTAGCAGTTTGAACCTGGATCTCACGGTTCAACGATGACCTAGATCGTTGTCATCACAGTTCCACGATTAGTGAGGAATATCAGGGTAGATTTATAGTACTACTGGTCAATCCCTGATTGCACACTTCTCACCTTTCAATATTTCATGGCTTGAACAATTGAAAATTGAAGAATAAAACCACTGTATTTTTTTTTGTCGGGCACTCCAAATCGTTAAAAAAAATATTATTATTCATAAATACTTTCATAACACCTATAATAATATAGAAGATCAGAGTATTTTTCAAACTAACACTGAGAAGGAGATGCATGTATTTGCATGTATTTACTTGGCATTCTTTTATTGATCCGAAATATTCTGAACCGTTATCTCGAAATATATTCTCTCCATATATTTTAGTGAGTCTGTCAGGAAACACCGTATTTAAAAGGATGGCTTTAGATACATATACTGAAAACCCTATTGAATGAAAACTTCCATGAGAAAATATGCTGGTCAGCAAGTGGGAGGGTTTTCAGTAGTTGAATTACATGTGTTCAGCATGTGAGAGGGAACCACGCCTGAAAAGCCCATCACGCACCTGCATACGCTAAGTCGGAATCAGGCCCAGAGAGAGCAGCGGTAAGAGGAAAGGTAAGAGGAGAGCAGCGGTAAGAGGAAAGGTAAGAGGAGAGCAGCGGTAAGAGGAAAGGTAAGAGGAGAGCAGCGGTAAGAGGAAAAGTAAGAGGAGAGCAGCGGTAAGAGGAAAGGTAAGAGGAGAGCAGCGGTAAGAGGAAAGGTAAGAGGAAAGGTAAGAGGAAAGGTAAGAGGAGAGCAGCGGTAAGAGGAAAGGTAAGAGGAGAGCATACGCTAAGTCGGAATCAGGCCCAGAGAGAGCAGCGGTAAGAGGAAAGGTAAGAGGAGAGCATACGCTAAGTCGGAATCAGGCCCAGAGAGAGCAGCGGTAAGAGGAAAAGTAAGAGGAGAGCAGTGGTAAGAGGAAAGGTAAGAGGAGAGCAGCGGTAAGAGGAAAGGTAAGAGGAGAGCAGCGGTAAGAGGAAAGGTAAGAGGAGAGCAGCGGTAAGAGGAAAGGTAAGAGGAGAGCAGCGGTAAGAGGAAAGGTAAGAGGAGAGCAGCGGTAAGAGGAAAGGTAAGAGGAGAGCAGCGGTAAGAGGAAAGGTAAGAGGAGAGCAGCGGTAAGAGGAAAGGTAAGAGGAGAGCAGCGGTAAGAGGAAAGGTAAGAGGAAAGGTAAGAGGAAAGGTAAGAGGAGAGCAGCGGTAAGAGGAAAGGTAAGAGGAAAGGTAAGAGGAAAGGTAAGAGGAGAGCAGCGGTAAGAGGAAAGGTAAGAGGAGAGCAGCGGTAAGAGGAAAGTTAAGAGGAGAGCAGCGGTAAAAGGAAAGGTAAGAGGAGAGCAGCGGTAAGAGGAAAGGTAAGAGGAGAGCAGCGGTAAGAGGAAAGGTAAGAGGAGAGCAGCGGTAAGAGGAAAGGTAAAGAGGAGAGCAGCGGTAAGAGGAAAGGTAAGAGGAGAGCAGCGGTAAGAGGAAAGGTAAGAGGAGAGCAGCGGTAAGAGGAAAGGTAAGAGGAGAGCAGCGGTAAGAGGAAAGGTAAGAGGAGAGCAGCGGTAAGAGGAAAGGTAAGAGGAAAGGTAAGAGGAAAGGTAAGAGGAGAGCAGCGGTAAGAGGAAAGGTAAGAGGAGAGCAGCGGTAAGAGGAAAGGTAAGAGGAGAGCAGCGGTAAGAGGAAAGGTAAGAGGAGAGCAGCGGTAAGAGGAAAGGAAAGAGGAAAGGTAAGAGGAAAGGTAAGAGGAGAGCAGCGGTAAGAGGAAAGGTAAGAGGAGAGCAGCAGTAAGAGGAAAGGTAAGAGGAGAGCAGCGGTAAGAGGAAAGGTAAGAGGAGAGCAGCGGTAAAAGGAAAGGTAAGAGGAGAGCAGCGGTAAGAGGAAAGGTAAGAGGAAAGGTAAAAGGAGAGCAGTGGTAAGAGGGGAGCAGCGGTCAGAGGAAAGGTAAGAGGAAAGGTAAGAGGAGAGCAGCGGTAATAGGAAAGGTAAGAGGAAAGCAGCAGTAAGAGGAAAGGTAAGAGGAGAGCAGCGGTAAGAGGAAAGGCAAGAGGAGAGCAGCGGTAAGAGGAAAGGTAAGAGGAAAGGTAAGAGGAAAGGTAAGAGGATAGCAGCGGTAAGAGGAAAGGTAAGAGGAGAGCAGCGGTAAGAGGAAAGGTAAGAGGAAAGGTAAGAGGAGAGCAGCGGTAAGAGGAAAGGTAAGAGGAAAGCAGCGGTAAGAGGAAAGGTAAGAGGAGAGCAGCGGTAAGAGGAAAGGTAAGAGGAAAGGTAAGAGGAAAGGTAAGAGGAGAGCAGCGGTAAGAGGAAAGGTAAGAGGAGAGCAGCGGTAAGAGGAAAGGTAAGAGGAGAGCAGCGGTAAGAGGAAAGGTAAGAGGAAAGTAGCGGTAAGAGGAAAGGTAAGAGAAGAGCAGCGGTAAGAGGAAAGGTAAGAGGAAAGGTAAGAGGAGAGCAGCGGTAAGAGGCAAGGTAAGAGGAAAGGTAAGAGGAGAGCAGCGGTAAGAGGAAAGGTAAGAGGAGAGCAGCAGTAAGAGGAAAGGTAAGAGGAAAGGTAAGAGGAAAGGTAAGAGGAGAGCAGCGGTAAGAGGAAAGGTAAGAGGAAAGCAGCGGTAAGAGGAAAGGTAAGAGGAGAGCAGCGGTCAGAGGAAAGGTAAGAGGAAAGGTAAGAGGAGAGCAGCGGTAAGAGGAAAGGTAAGAGGAGAGCAGCGGTAAGAGGAAAGGTAAGAGGAGAGCAGCGGTAAGAGGAAAGGTAAGAGGAGAGCAGCGATAAGAGGAAAGGTAAGAGGAAAGGTAAGAGGAAAGCAGCGGTAAGAGGAAAGGTAAGAGGAGAGCAGCGGTAAGAGGAAAGGTAAGAGGAGAGCAGCGGTAAGAGGAAAGGTAAGAGGAAAGTAGCGGTAAGAGGAAAGGTAAGAGAAGAGCAGCGGTAAGAGGAAAGGTAAGAGGAAAGGTAAGAGGAGAGTAGCGGTAAGAGGAAAGGTAAGAGGAAAGGTAAGAGGAGAGCAGCGGTAAGAGGAAAGGTAAGAGGAGAGCAGCGGTAAGAGGAAAGGTAAGAGGAAAGGTAAGAGGAGAGCAGCGGTAAGAGGAAAGGTAAGAGGAGAGCAGCGGTAAGAGGAAAGGTAAGAGGAAAGGTAAGAGGAGAGCAGCGGTAAGAGGAAAAGGTAAGAGGAGAGCAGCGGTAAGAGGAAAGGTAAGAGGAGAGCAGCGGTAAGAGGAAAGGTAAGAGGAAAGGTAAGAGGAGAGCAGTGGTAAGAGGAAAGGAAAGAGGAAAGGTAAGAGGAGAGCAGCGGTAAGAGGAAAGGTAAGAGAAAAGGTAAGAGGAGAGCAGTGGTAAGAGGAAAGGTATCTCTTGTCATAATTACACCAAATAATGTAAACTAATTAACTGGACCTTCTGCATAAATTATACAATACCGACAACTCAGGTTCCTGTT
>NW_027015586.1:0-11301 GCF_036934945.1 Oncorhynchus masou masou
TTTATGGTGGTGGTGCTGGTCAGTGCGTTCAGGATATGTTTATGGTGGTGGTGCTGGTCAGAGTACGTTCAGGATATGTTTATGGTGGTGGTGCTGGTCAGAATGCGTTCAGGATATGGTTATAAAAAGTGGTGGTGCTGGTCAAGTCCTACAGGATATGTTTATGGTGGTGGTGCTGGTCAGAGTACGTTCAGGATATGTTTATGTGGTGGTGGTGCTGGTCAGAGTACGTTCGGGATATGTTTATGGTGGTGGTGCTGGTCAGAATACGTTCAGGATATGTTTATGGTGGTGGTGTGGTCAGAGTCCTACAGGATATGTTTATGGTGGTGCTGCTGGTCAGAGTACGTTCAGGATATGTTTATGGTGGTGGTGCTGGTCAGAGTACGTTCAGGAATATGTTTATGGTGGTGGTGCTGGTCAAGATGCGTTCAGGATATGTTTTGGTGGTGGTGCTGGTCAAGTGCGTTCAGGATATGTTTATGGTGGTGGTGCTGGTCGAGAGTACGTTCAGGATATGGTTATGGTGGTGGTGCTGGTCAGGTGCGTTCAGGATATGGTTATGGTGGTGGTGCTGGTCAGAGTCCTACAGGATATGTTTATGGTGGTGGTGCTGGTCAGAGTCCTACAGGATATGTTTATGGTGGTGCTGGTCAGAGTACGTTCAGGATATGTTTATGGTGGTGGTGCTGGTCAGAGTACGTTCAGGATATGTTTATGGTGGTGGTGTTGGTCAGAGTCCTACAGGATATGGTTGTACGTGGTGGTGCTGGTCAGAGTACGTTCAGGATATGTTTATGGTGGTGGTGCTGGTCAGAGTACGTTCAGGATATGTTTATGGTGGTGGTGCTGGCCAGAGCCCTACAGGATATGGTTATATGTGGTGGTGCTGGTCTGTAGTACGTTCAGGATATGTTTATGGTGGTGGTGCTGGTCAGAATGCGTTCAGGATATGTTTATGGTGGTGGTGCTGGTCAGAGTCCTACACGATATGGTTGTACGTGGTGGTGCTGGTCAGAGTACGTTCAGGATATGGTTGTACGTGGTGGTGCTGGTCAGGAGTACGTTCAGGATATGTTTATGGTGGTGGTGCTGGTCAGAGCCCTACAGGATATGGTTGTACGTGGTGGTGCTGGTCAGAGTCCTACAGGATATGTTTATGGTGGTGGTGCTGGTCAGAGTACGTTCAGGATATGTTTATGGTGGTGGTGCTGGTCAGAATGCGTTCAGGATATGTTTATGGTGGTGGTGCTGGTCAGAGTCCTACAGGATATGGTTGTACGTGGTGGTGCTGGTCAGAGTACGCTCAGGATATGTTTATGGTGGTGGTGCTGGTCAGAGTCCTACAGGATATGGTTGTACGTGGTGGTGCTGGTCAGAGTACGTTCAGGATATGGTTGTACGTGGTGGTGCTGGTCAGAGTCCTACAGGATATGGTTATATGTGGTGGTGCTGGTCAGAGTCCTACAGGATATGTTTATGGTGGTGGTGCTGGTCAGAGTAATGATTTCAGGATATGTTTATGGTGGTGGTGCTGGTCAGAGTCCTACAGTATATGGTTGTACGTGGTGCTGTTGTGGTTGTAGTTCTCTCACCATCTCTCAGTCTCTTGGTCTTTTCCTCAAGTGTGTCCAACTCCAGGTCAATCCTCTGCTTCTCCCTCTCGCTCTCCTTCTGTACCCTCTCTCGCTCCCCTCTCTCCTTTCTCTGCTCAGTCTCCTTCGGCCTTCGCTCTGCCATGTCAACCTCCTGTCCAGAGAAGGAGAGAGAGCGAGACAAAGGGAGGCATCTTGGTTATTCCATCAACAAGCTGTTCAAAACCAGTGGGAACGGTTACATTTTTTACCTTTTCAATTATATATTATAGGAGGTAGCAGCCTATCAGATTGGAGGAGTGGCTTATTGGAGGAGTGGCTTATTGGAGGCGTGGCTTATTGGAGGCGTGGCTTATTGGAGGAGTGGCTTATTGGAGGAGTGGCTTATTGAGGCATGGCTTATTGGAGGAGGGCTTATTGAGGCATGGCTTATTGGAGGCATGGCTTATTGGAGGAGTGGCTTATTGGAGGCATGGCTTATTGGAGGAGTGGTTTATTGGAGGAGTGGCTTATTGGAGGAATGGCTTATTGAGGAGTGGCTTATTGGAGGAGTGGCTTATTGGAGGAGTGGCTTATTGGAGGAGTGGCTTATTGGAGGCGTGGCTTATTGGAGGAGTGGCTTATTGGAGGCATGGCTTATTGGAGGCATGTCTTATTGGAGGAGTGGCTTATTGGAGGAGTGGCTTATTGGAGGAGTGGCTTATTGAGGCGTGGCTTATTGGAGGTGTGGCTTATTGGAGGAGTGGCTTATTGGGGGTGTGGCTTATTGGAGGAGTGGCTTATTGGAGGAGTGGCTTATTGGAGGAGTGGCTTATTGGAGGAGTGGCTTATTGGAGGCATGGCTTATTGGAGGAGTGGCTTATTGGAGGCGTGTCTTATTGGAGGAGTGGCTTATTGGAGGCATGGCTTATTGGAGGAGTGGCTTATTGGAGGCGGTCTTTCAGATTGTTATTTATGGTCACCCGTTAGCGTAAATGTTTTTGCACACTGCAAATTGAAGTGTTCCTTGAACATGGATATTACATATTCTAATAATAATATGCTGATTACATACAGTAATAAAGTGGTAACTATTCCAACATAGGGATTTGAATAGGAACTCATATAACCTCTGTTAGCATCATAGGCTCTTGAGGAACTCATTTTTTACATTAAACCTTTATTTAACTAAGCAAATCAGTTAAGAACAAATTCTTATTTACAAAGACGGCCAACACCAGCCAAACCCAGACGATGTGCACCGCCCTACGGGACTCCCAATCACGGTCGGATGTGATACAGCCTGGAATCGGTTAGACCGTAGTGATGCCTCTTGAACTGAGATGCAGTGCCTTAGACCGCGCCACTCGGGAGCCCCATACACCTCTGTTAGCATCATTAAAGCTACAAACCTGCCAGTGATTACCTTTAACATGTGATGACAATACAACAGAAGAGATGAAGAGAAATGACATTTACTCTAACGGGTGGCCAAAAACAGATAATCTATTTTAATGCCACGCCCCTACTAAGCCACGCTCTCCACTCCCAGGGTTCCTCAAGGAACCCATTAAAGGTTTCTCCAAGAACTCTTCACCTAACGGGTGAATGGGTGTACGTACGGGTGTAGAATGTGAACGGGTGTAAATATGAATGGCGTAAATATGAACGGGCGTAAATATGAACGTGGTGTAAATGAACGGGAGTAAATGTGACGAAGATTGTAAATGTGTGAACGGGTGTAAATGTGAACGAGTAAATGTGAAACGGGTGTAAACAGGCAGGTGTAAATGTGAACGGGTGTAAATATGAGCAGGTGTAAATGTAGAAACAGCTGCAATATATAGGGAAAAGTAGTATAGTACAGTGCTTTGCAAAAAGTATTAGACCCCTTGGATTTATTCACATTTTTATTGTGTTACGAAGTGGGATTAAAATTGATTTAATTGTTTTTTTATCCCAACAATCTACACAAAATACAAAGTGAAATAAAAGTGGAAAAATATATATTTTTAAAAACATTTATAAAAATGTAATAACTCGTTGCATAACTATTCAGCTCCCCCAGTATACAGCTCCCGAGTATACAGCTCCCCCAGTATTCAGCTCCCCAGTATTCAGCTCCCGAGTATTCAGCTCCCCCAGTATTCAGCTCCCCAGTATTCAGCTCCCCCAGTATTCAGCTCCCCAGTATACAGCTCCCCGAGTATTCAGCTCCCCCAGTATTCAGCTCCCCCAGTATACAGCTCCCGAGTATTCAGCTCCCCCAGTATTCAGCTCCCCAGTATTTAGCTCCCCAGTATTCAGCTCCCCAGTATTCAGCTCCCCCAGTATTCAGCTCCCCCAGTATTCAGCTCCTCCAGTATACAGCTCCCCGAGTATTCAGCTCCCCCAGCATTCAGCTCCCCCAGTATTCAGCTCCCCCAGTATTCAGCTCCCCAGCAGTCAATTCCCCCAGTATTCAGCTCCCCCAGCAGTCAGCTCCCCCCAGTATACAGCTCCCCGAGTATTCAGCTCCCCAGTATTCAGCTCCCCCAGTATACAGCTCCCAGAGTATTCAGCTCCCCCAGCAGTCAGCTCCCCCAGTATTCAGCTCCCCAGTATCCAGCTCCCCCAGCAGTCAGCTCCCCAGCAGTCAGCTCCCCCACTATTCAGCTCCCCCAGTATACAGCTCCCCCAGTATTCAGCTCCAGTATTCAGCTCCCCCAGTATACAGCTCCCCGAGTATTCAGCTCCCCAGTATACAGCTCCCCCACTATTCAGCTCCCCCAGTATTCATCTCCCCCAGTATTCAGCTCCCCCAGTATTCAGCTCCCCCAGTATTCAGCTCCCCAGTATTCAGCTCCCCCAGTATTCAGCTCCCCCACTATTCAGCTCCCTCACTATTCAGCTCCACTATTCAGCTCCCCCACTATTCAGCTCCCCCACTATTCAGCTCCACTATTCAGCTCCCCCACTATTCAGCTCCCCCACTATTCAGCTCCCCCAGTATACAGCTCCCCCAGTATTCAGCTCCAGTATTCAGCTCCCCCAGTATACAGCTCCCCGAGTATTCAGCTCCCCCAGTATACAGCTCCCCCACTATTCAGCTCCCCAGTATACAGCTCCCCCACTATTCAGCTCCCCCAGTATTCAGCTCCCCCAGTATACAGCTCCCCCAGTATTCAGCTCCCCAGTATTCAGCTCCCCCAGTATACAGCTCCCCCACTATACAGCTCCCCGGTATTCAGCTCCCCCGGTATTCAGCTCCCGCAGTATACAGCTCCCCCACTATTCAGCTCCCCCAGTATTCAGCTCCCCAGCAGTCAATTCCCCCAGTATTCAGCTCCCCCAGTATTCAGCTCCCCCAGTATCCAGCTCCCCCACTATTCAGCTCCACTAGTATTCAGCTCCCCCACTATTCAGCTCCACTATTCAGCTCCCCCAGTATTCAGCTCCCCCAGTATACACCTCCCGAGTATTCAGCTCCCCCAGTATACAGCTCCCCCACTATTCAGCTCCCCCAGTATTCATCTCCCCCAGTATTCAGCTCCCCCAGTATTCAGCTCCCCCAGTATACAGCTCCCCCACTATACAGCTCCCCCGGTATTCAGCTCCCCGGTATTCAGCTCCCGCAGTATACAGCTCCCCCACTATTCAGCTCCCCCAGTATTCAGCTCCCCAGCAGTCAATTCCCCCAGTATTCAGCTCCCCCAGTATTCAGCTCCCCCAGTATCCAGCTCCCCCACTATTCAGCTCCACTAGTATTCAGCTCCCCCACTATTCAGCTCCACTATTCAGCTCCCCCAGTATTCAGCTCCCCCAGTATACAGCTCCCCGAGTATTCAGCTCCCCCAGTATACAGCTCTCCCACTATTCAGCTCCCCAGTATTCATCTCCCCCAGTATTCAGCTCCCCAGTATTCAGCTCCCCCAGTATACAGCTCCCCCACTATACAGCTCCCCGGTATTCAGCTCCCCCGGTATTCAGCTCCCGCAGTATACAGCTCCCCCACTATTCAGCTCCCCCAGTATTCAGCTCCCCCAGCAGTCAATTCCCCAGTATTCAGCTCCCCCAGTATTCAGCTCCCCCAGTATCCAGCTCCCCCACTATTCAGCTCCACTAGTATTCAGCTCCCCCACTATTCAGCTCCCCCACTATACAGCTCCCCCGGTATTCAGCTCCCCGGTATTCAGCTCCCGCAGTATTCAGCTCCCTGAGTATTTAGCTCCCCAGTATTCAGCTTCCCCAGTATTCAGCTCCCCCAGTATACAGCTCCCCCAGTATTCAGCTCCCTGAGTATTCAGCTCCAGTATTCAGCTGCCCCAGTATTCAGCTGCCCCAGTATTCAGCTCCCCCAGTATTCAGCTCCCCCAGTATTCAGCTCCCCAGTATTCAGCTCCCCCAGTATTCAGCTCCCCCAGTATTCAGCTCCCCAGTATTCAGCTCCCCCAGTATTCAGCTCCCCACTATTCAGCTCCACTAGTATTCAGCTCCCCCACTATTCAGCTCCCCCAGGATTCAGCTTCCCCAGTATTCAGCTCCCCCAGTATACAGCTCCCCCAGTATTCAGCTCCCTGAGTATTCAGCTCCAGTATTCAGCTGCACCAGTATTCAGCTCCCCCAGTATTCAGCTCCCCCAGTATTCAGCTCCCCCAGTATTCAGCTCCCCCAGTATTCAGCTCCCTGAGTATTTAGCTCCCCCAGTATTCAGCTCCCCAGTATTCAGCTCCCCCAGTATTCAGCTCCCCCAGTATTCAGCTCCACTAGTATTCAGCTCCCCCACTATTCAGCTCCCCAGTATTTAGCTCCCCCAGCATTCAGCTCCCCCAGTATTCAGCTCCCCAGTATTCAGCTCCCCCAGTATTCAGCTCCCCCAGTATTCAGCTCCCCAGTATTCAGCTCCCCCACTATTCAGCTCCACTAGTATTCAGCTCCCCCACTATTCAGCTCCCCCAGTATTCAGCTCCCCCACTATTCAGCTCCCCCAGTATTCAGCTCCCCAGTATTCAGCTCCCCAGTATTCAGCTCCCCCAGTATTCAGCTCCCCCAGTATTCAGCTCCCTGAGTATTTAGCTCCCCCAGTATACAGCTCCCCCAGTATTCAGCTCCCTGAGTATTTAGCTCCCCCAGTATTCAGCTCCCCCAGTATTCAGCTCCTGAGTATACAGCTCCCCCAGTATTCAGCTCCCTGAGTATTTAGCTCCCAGTATTCAGCTCCCTGAGTATTCAGCTCCCCCAATATTCAGCTCCCCCAGTATTCAGCTCCCCCAGTATTCAGCTCCCCCAGTATTCAGCTCCCCAGTATCCAGCTCCCCCAGTATTCAGCTCCCCCAGTATCCATCTCCCCCAGTATCCATCTCCCCCAGTATCCAGCTCCCCCAGTATTCAGCTCCCCCAGTATTCAGCTCCCCCAGTATTCAGCTCCCCCAGTATTCAGCTCCCCCAGTATTCAGCTCCCCCAGTATCCAGCTCCCCCAGTATCCAGCTCCCCCAGTATTCAGCTCCCCCAGTATCTAGCTCCCCCAGTATCTAGCTCCCCCAGTATTCAGCTCCCCGAGTATGGCATCGTATTACAGCAAATCTTCTTGGATAAGTCGGTAAGAGCTTTGCACACAATTTTTTCAAAATTCTTTAAGCTCTGTCAATGTTACAATGTTACAAGCAGGCTTGACTACTGTAATGCTCTCCATTGGTCAACTGCAAAACATACAGGATGCCGCAGCACAGGCACTGACCAAGACCAGTTTCTTCTATTGGTTTTTAAATCAATCCACGATTGTGTCCCCCAATACATGTCAGACCTGCTTTTAAGTTCTGTACCCAGTAGGTCCCTAGGGTCCTCTGGTTCTGGCTTTCTAACTATCCCAAAGCCTAGGACCAAGAGGCATGGAGAGACGACCTTTAGTTACTATGCCCCCAGCCTTTAGTTACTATGCCCCCAGCCTTTAGTTACTATGCCCCCAGTCTCTAGTTACTATGCACCCAGCCGTTAGTTACTACTTTTAACTCTCCCAAAGCCTAGGACCAAGAGGCATGGAGAGGTAGCCTTTAGTTACTATGCCCCCAGCCTCCAGTTACTATGCCCCCAGCCTTTAGTTACTATGCCCCCAGCCTTTAGTTACTATGCCCCCAGCCTCCAGTTACTATGCCCTCAGCCTTTAGTAACTATGCCCCCAGCCTTTAGTTACTATATCCCCAGCCTTTAGTTACTATGCCCCCAGCCTCCAGTTACTATGCCCCCAGCCTTTAGTTACTATGCCCCAAGCCTCTAGTTACTATGCCCCCAGCCTCCAGTTACTATGCCCCCAGCCTTTAGTTACTATATCCCCAGCCTTTAGTTACTATGCCCCCAGCCTCCAGTTACTATGCCCCCAGCCTTTAGTTACTATGCCCCCAGCCTTTAGTTACTATGCCCCCAGCCTCCAGTTACTATGCCCCCAGCCTCCAGTTACTATGCCCCCAGCCTTTAGTTACTATGCCCCCAGCCTTTAGTTACTATATCCCCAGCCTTTAGTTACTATGCCCCCAGCCTTTAGTTACTATGCCCCCAGCCTCCAGTTACTATGCCCCCAGCCTTTAGTTACTATGCCCCCAGCCTGTAGTTACTATGCCCCCAGCCTTTAGTTACTATGCCTCAGCTTTTAGTTACTATGCCCCCAGCCTTTAGTTACTATGCCCCCAGCCTTTAGTTACTATGCCCCCAGCCTTTAGTTACTATGCCCCCAGCCTTTAGTTACTATGCCCCCAGCCTCTAGTTACTATGCCCCCAGCCTTTAGTTACTATGCCCCCCAGCCTTTAGTTACTATGCCCCCAGTCTTTAATTACTATGCCCCCAGCCTCTAGTTACTATGCCCCCATCCTTTAGTTACTATGCCCCCAGCCTCCAGTTACTATGCCCCCAGCCTCTAGTTACTATGCCCCCAGCCTCTAGTTACTATGCCCCCAGCCTCCAGTTACTATGCCCCCAGCCTCCAGTTACTATGCCCCCAGCCTCCAGTTACTATGCCCCCAGCCTCCAGTTACTATGCCCCCAGCCTCCAGTTACTATGCCCCCAGCCTGTAGTTACTATGCCCCCAGCCTTTAGTTACTATGCCCCCAGCCTTTAGTTACTATGCCCCCAGCCTCCAGTTACTATGCCCCCAGCCTTTAGTTACTATGCCCCCAGTCTTTAGTTACTATGCCCCCAGCCTCCAGTTACTATGCCCCCAGCCTCCAGTTACTATGCCCCAAGCCTCTAGTTACTATGCCCCCAGTCTTTAGTTACTATGCCCCCAGCCTCCAGTTACTATGCCCCCAGCCTTTAGTTACTATGCCCCCAGCCTCCAGTTACTATGCCCCCAGCCTCCAGTTACTATGCCCCAAGCCTCTAGTTACTATGCCCCCAGCCTTTAGTTACTATGCCCCAAGCCTCCAGTTACTATGCCCCCAGCCTTTAGTTACTATGCCCCCAGCCTCCAGTTACTATGCCCCCAGCCTCCAGTTACTATGCCCCAAGCCTCTAGTTACTATGCCCCCAGCCTTTAGTTACTATGCCCCCAGCCTCTAGTTACTATGCCCCCAGCCTCTAGTTACTATGCCCCCAGCCTCTAGTTACTATGCCCCCAGCCTTTAGTTACTATGCCCCCAGCCTTTAGTTACTATGCCCCCAGCCTCCAGTTACTATGCCCCCAGCCTCCAGTTACTATGCCCCCAGCCTTTAGTTACTATGCCCCCAGTCTTTAGTTACTATATCCCCATACTTTAGTTACTATATCCCCAGCCTTTAGTTACTATGCCCCCAGCCTTTAGTTACTATGCCCCCAGCCTTTAGTTACTATGCCCCCAGCCTCTAGTTACTATGCCCCCAAGCCTCTAGTTACTATGCCCCCAGCCTTTAGTTACTATTCTCCCAGCCTCTAGTTACTATGCCCCCAGCCTTTAGTTACTATGCCCCCAACCTTTAGTTACTATGCCCCCAGCCTCTAGTTACTATGCCCCCAGCCTCTAGTTACTAGTGCCCCCAGCCTCTAGTTACTATGCCCCCAGCCTCTAGTTACTATGCCCCCAGCCTTTTGCCCCCAGCCTTTAGTTACTATGCCCCCAGCCTTTAGTTACTATGCCCCCAGTCTTTGCCCCCAGCCTCTAGTTACTATGCCCCCAGCCTTTTTGCCCCCAGCCTTTAGTTACTATGCCCCCAGCCTTTAGTTACTATGCCCCCAGCCTTTTGCCCCCCAGCCTCCAGTTACTATGCCCCCAGCCTTTAGTTACTATGCCCCCAGCCTTTAGTTACTATAACCCCAGCCTCTAGTTACTATGCCCCCAGCCTCTAGTTACTATGCCCCCAGCCTTTTGCCCCCAGCCTTTAGTTACTATGCCCCCCAGCCTTTGCCCCCAGCCTCCAGTTACTATGCCCCCAGCCTCTAGTTACTATGCCCCCAGCCTCTAGTTACTATGCCCCCCAGCCTCTAGTTACTATGCCCCCAGCCTTTAGTTACTATGCCCCAGCCTCCAGTTACTATGCCCCCAGCCTTTAGTTACTATGCCCCCAGCCTCTAGTTACTATGCCCCCAGCCTTTAGTTACTATGCCCCCAGCCTTTAGTTACTATGCCCCCAGCCTTTAGTTACTATGCCCCCAGCCTTTTGCCCCCAGCCTCTAGTTACTATGCCCCCAGCCTCTAGTTACTATGCCCCCCAGCCTCTAGTTACTATGCCCCCCAGCCTCTAGTTACTATGCCCCCAGCCTTTAGTTACTATGCCCCCAGCCTTTAGTTACCATGCCCCCAGCCTTTAGTTACTATGCCCCCCAGCCTTTAGTTACTATGCCCCCAGCCTCTAGTTACTATGCCCCCAGCCTCTAGTTACTATGCCCCCAGCCTTTAGTTACTATGCCCCCAGCCTTTAGTTACTATGCCCCCTAGACTTTAGTTACTATGCCCCCAGCCTTTTGCCCCCAGACTCTAGTTACTATGCCCCCAGCCTTTAGTTACTATGCCCCCAGCCTTTTGCCCCCAGCCTCTAGTTACTATGCCCCAGCCTTTAGTTACTATTCTCCCAGCCTCTAGTTACTATGCCCCCAGCCTTTAGTTACTATTCTACCAGCCTCTAGTTACTATGCCCCCAGCCTTTAGTTACTATGCTCCCCAGCCTTTAGTTACTATGCCCCCCAGCCTTTAGTTACTATGCCCCCAGCCTTTAGTTACTATGCCCCCAGCCTCTAGTTACTATGCCCCCAGCCTTTTAGCCCCCAGCCTTTAGTTACTATGCCCCCAGCCTTTAGTTACTATGCCCCCAGCCTTTGCCCCCAGCCTCCAGTTACTATGCCCCCAGCCTTTAGTTACTATGCCCCCAGCCTTTAGTTACTATGCCCCCAGCCTTTAGTTACTATGCCCCCAGCCTCTAGTTACTATGCCCCCAGCCTTTAGTTACTATGCACCCAGCCGTTAGTTACTATGCCCCCAGCTTTTAGTTACTATGCACCCAGCCGTTAGTTACTATGCCCCCAGCCTTTTGCCCCCAGCCTCTAGTTACTATGCCCCCCAGCCTTTAGTTACTATGCACCCAGCCGCTAGTTACTATGCCCCCAGCCTTTTGCCCCCAGCCTTTAGTTACTATGCCCCCAGCCTTTAGTTACTATGCCCCAGCCTCTAGTTACTATGCCCCCAGCCTTTATGTTACTATGCCCCCAGCTCTTTAGTTACCATGCCCCCAGCCTCTAGTTACTATGCCCCCAGCCTTTTGCCCCCAGCCTCTAGTTACTATGCCC
>NW_027015587.1:0-11301 GCF_036934945.1 Oncorhynchus masou masou
TCGCCAGCACCTCTCCTAAACGGGCGTTCGACTCTGCTCGCCAGCACCTCTCCTGAACGGCCGTCTGCGACTCTCCTGCTCGCCAGCACCTCTCCTAAACGGCCGTTCGACTCTGCAGCCAGCACCTCTCCTAAACGGGCGTTCGCCTCTGCCAGCCAGCACCTCTCCTAAACGGGCGTTCGACTCTGCCGCCAGCACCTCTCCTAAACGGGCGTTCGACTCTGCTAGCCAGCACCTCTCCTAAACGGGCGTTCGACTCTGCCCCAGCCAGCACCCCCCTCCTAAACGGACGTCGACTCTGCTAGCCAGCACCTCTCCTAAACGGGCGTTCGACTCTGCTAGCCAGCACCTCTCCTAAACGGGCGTTCGACTCTGCTAGCCAGCACCTCTCCTAAACGGGCGTTCGACTCTGCTCGCCAGCACCTCTCCTGAACGGCCGTTCGACTCTGCTCGCCAGCACCTCTCCTAAACGGCCGTTCGACTCTGCTTGCCAGCACCTCTCCTGAATGGGCGTTCGACTCTGCTAGCCAGCACCTCTCCTGAACGGGCGTTCGACTCTGCTAGCCAGCACCTCTCCTAAACGACGTTCGACTCTGCTCGCCAGCACCTCTCCTGAACGGGCGTTCGACTCTGCTAGCCAGCACCTCTCCTGAACGGGCGTTTCGACCTGCTAGCCAGCACCTCTCCTAAACGGGCGTTCGACTCTGCTAGCCAGCACCTCTCTCCTAAACGGCCGTTCGACTCTGCTCGCCAGCACCTCTCCTAAACGGCCGTTCGACTCTGCTCGCCAGCACCTCTCCTAAACGACCGTTCGACTCTGCTCGCCAGCACCTCTCCTAAACGGCCGTTCGACTCTGCTCGCCAGCACCTCTCCTAAACGACGTTCGACTCTGCTAGCCAGCACACTCTCCCTAAACGGGCGTCACTCTGCTAGCCAGCACCTCTCCTAAACGGGGTTCGCCTGCTAGCCAGCACCTCTCCTAAACGGGCGTTCGACCTCTGCTAGCCAGGACCTCTCCTAAACGGGCGTTCGACTCTGCTAGCCAGCACCCCTCCTAAACGGGCGTTCGACTCTGCTAGCCAGCACCTCTCCTAAACGGGCGTTCGACTCTGCTAGCCAGCACCTCTCCTAAACGGGCGTTCGACTCTGCTAGCCAGCACCTCTCCTAAACGGGCGTTCGACTCTGCTCGCCAGCACCTCTCCTGAACGGCCGTTCGACTCTGCTCGCCAGCACCTCTCCTAAACGGCCGTTCGACTCTGCTCGCCAGCACCTCTCCTGAATGGGCGTTCGACTCTGCTAGCCAGCACCTCTCTCCTGAACGGGCGTTCGACTCTGCTAGCCAGCACCTCTCCTAAACGGGCGTTCGCTCTGCTCGCCAGCACCTCTCCTAAACGGGCGTCACCTGCTCGCCAGCACCTCTCCTGAACGGGCGTTCGACTCTGCTAGCCAGCACCTCTCCTGAACGGGCGTTCGACTCTGCTAGCCAGCACCTCTCCTAAACGGGCGTTCGACTCTGCTAGCCAGCACCTCTCCTAAACGGCCGTTCGACTCTGCTCGCCAGCACCTCTCCTAAACGGCCGTTCGACTCTGCTCGCCAGCACCTCTCCTAAACGGCCGTTCGACTCTGCTCGCCAGCACCTCTCCTAAACGGCCGTTCGACTCTGCTCGCCAGCACCTCTCCTAAACGACCGTTCGACTCTGCTAGCCAGCACCTCTCCTAAACGATGTTCGACTCTGCTAGCCAGCACCTCTCCCTAAACGGGCGTTCGACTCTGCTAGCCAGCACCTCTCCTAAACGGGCGTTCGACCTCTGCTAGCCAGGACCTCTCCTAAACGGGCGTCCTCGACTCTGCTAGCCAGCACCCTCCTAAACGGGCGTTCGACTCTGCTAGCCAGCACCTCTCCCTAAACGGGCGCCCGACTCTGCTAGCCAGCACCTCTCCTAAACGGGCGTCGACTCTGCTAGCCAGCACCTCTCCTAAACGGGCGTTCGACTCTGCTCGCCAGCACCTCTCCTGAACGGCCGTTCGACTCTGCTCGCCAGCACCTCTCCTAAACGGCCGTTCGACTCTGCTCGCCAGCACCTCTCCTGAATGGGCGTTCGACTCTGCTAGCCAGCACCTCTCCTGAACGGGCGTTCGACTCTGCTAGCCAGCACCTCTCCTAAACGGGCGTTCGACTCTGCTCGCCAGCACCTCTCCTAAACGGGCGTTCGACTCTGCTCGCCAGCACCTCTCCTGAACGGGCGTTCGACTCTGCTAGCCAGCACCTCTCCTGAACGGGCGTTCGACTCTGCTAGCCAGCACCTCTCCTAAACGGGCGTTCGACTCTGCTAGCCAGCACCTCTCCTAAACGGGCGTTCAACTCTGCTAGCCAGGACCTCTCCTAAACGGGCGTTCGACTCTGCTAGCCAGCACCTCTCCTAAACGGGCGTTCGACTCTGCTAGCCAGCACCTATCCTAAACGGGCGTTCGACTCTGCTCGCCAGCACCTCTCCTAAACGGGCGTTCGACTCTGCTCGCCAGCACCTCTCCTGAACGGCCGTTTGACTCTGCTTGCCAGCACCTCTCCTGAACGGGCGTTCGACTCTGCTAGCCAGCACCTCTCCTAAACGGGCGTTCGACTCTGCTCGCCAGCACCTCTCCTGAACGGCCGTTCGACTCTGCTCGCCAGCACCTCTCCTAAATGGCCGTTCGACTCTGCTCGCCAGGACCTCTCCTGAACGGGCGTTCGACTCTGCTAGCCAGCACCTCTCCTAAATGGGCGTTCGACTCTGCTAGCCAGCACCTCTCCTAAACGGGCGTTCGACTCTGCTAGCCAGCACCTCTCCTAAACGGGCGTTCGACTCTGCTCGCCAGCACCTCTCCTAAACGGGCGTTTGACTCTGCTCGCCAGCACCTCTCCTGAACGGCCGTTCGACTCTGCTCGCCAGCACCTCTCCTAAACGGCCGTTCGACTCTGCTCGCCAGCACCTCTCCTGAACGGGCGTTCGACTCTGCTAGCCAGCACCTCTCCTAAATGGCCGTTCGACTCTGCTCGCCAGCGCCTCTCCTAAACGGGCGTTCGACTCTGCTAGCCAGCACCTCTCCTAAACAGGCGTTCGACTCTGCTCGCCAGCACCTCACCTGAACGGCCGTTCGACTCTGCTCGCCAGCACCTCTCCTAAACGGCCGTTCGACTCTGCTCGCCAGCACCTCTCCTGAACGGGCGTTCGACTCTGCTAGCCAGCACCTCTCCTAAACGGGCGTTCGACTCTGCTAGCCAGCACCTCTCCTAAACGGGCGTTCGACTCTGCTCGCCAGCACCTCTCCTAAACGGCCGTTCGACTCTGCTCGCCAGCACCTCTCCTAAACGGCCGTTCGATTATTGGCACACCCACCGAACGGTGCAAACGTATCTCAACGTCTGTTCAAGAATGTACAATAACGTTTTGGCAAACCGTGTCGTTCAGCACAAACCGTTCCACAACGTAGCAAATGTTCGGGCGACCTGCATGCATCGCTGAAAGACGCTAACAGACACAAATATAATCTGGTGTCTTTTTGTTGGCACTAACTCTGCCATAGTTCGTTGGACAAAGCCTATGGTGAAATTAATTTTTTTTTTGTTGGGTTTTTGGATAAACACGGAAAATAAGGTCTGTGGTAAACACAGGTTTAGGAGATCGGATACGTTGTGTTCTATGAGACTCTATAAGGTCACTTTTTGTGAATTCTGAAGCATTTATGTAATGAAAACAAGCACATCAATCAAATCAAATGGTCTTTGTCATGTACCATTATTTAGCGGGTGTTATCCCAGGTGCAGCGAAATGCTTACGTCATAGATCCAACAGTCAGTGCAGTAAAACAAAACACACAAAACCAAAATAAATATTTAATATATATATATATATATATCAGATTGGGCAATGTCAGACTTTGGAATATATATATATACATTATACATTGAACAATAATAAATGCAACATGCAACAATTTCAAATATTTTACTGAGTTACAGTTCATAGAAGGAAATTAGTAAATTAAAATACATTCTTCAGGCCCTAATCTATGGATTTCACATGGCTGGGCAGGGGCGCAGCAATAGGTGGGCCTGGGAGGGCATATTCCCACCCACTGGGGAGCCAGGTCTAACCAATGAGAATTAGTTCTCCCACAAAAGGGCTTTATTACAGACAGAAATACTCCTCCGTTTCAACAGCTGTACGGGGGGGGCTGGTCTCAGACGATCCCGGAGATGAAGAAGCCGAATGTGGAGGTCCCGGGCTGGCGTGGTTACACATGGTCTGCTGTTGTGAGGCCGGTAAGACGTACTGCCAAATTCTCTGAAATGACGTTGGAGGCGGCTTATGGTTGAGAAATTAACATTGAATTCTCTGTCAACAGCTCCAGTGGACATTCTTGCAGTCAGCATGCCAATTGCACGCATGTAAAATATATCACTAGCCACTTTAAACAATGCTACCTAATATAATGTTTACATACCCTACATTATTCATCTCATATGTATACGTATATACTGTACTCTATATCATCTACTGCAGGGGTGTCAAAGTCAAATGGACGGAGGGCCAAATAAAAAATTTAGCTACAAGCCGAGGGCCGGACTGTTCGAATGTTCATTGAAATTTTTTTAAATGACGCATATAGTCTAGTGAACCTAATTGAACCTACTGAAAACCTAACAAATATATTCCAATATGATCAGATAAATAAAGCAATATTTTCTTATGGCTCTGTCAGTAATCTTTAATTTTCAACAGACACAAAAGACAAATTTCCTTTATATAAAAATCCCCATAACATGAACATTAAATGAAAGAAACCGGTATTCAAGGCACCATCAGTAGCCTATATTTTCTATTTTAGCAAAAAGTGGGCTAAATTTACTTCAAAGAAAAAAACAATAATAGCAATTTTCTATCATCCACTCAACTGAAATATTTTTAAAATATAATTGGATTGAAATACAATAAAATAAAGTGCAAAAATCTATTAATCAAAAACAACACTTTGTTTAAGGAGAAGTAACATGCAGTGAAAACAAATATTAAACTTTAACTTTTAAACTTGAACTGAGTAAAAACTCTAAATATGTGATTGCACAGTAATGTTCACTTGTTTGAGGTTGAGGGTGATACTTGGTGGTGTCCCATCTTTTCCACAAGTTCATCAATGTTCGGGTAAGGCTCTGAGCTGAGGAAATCCTCAGAATTGATGAAATCCCCCTCCGTAAATGGCCGGGCTGATTTAGCGATCTCTTCTGCCAAAATAAAACTGGCCTTGACAGCAGCCTGGCCTTGTGATTTGGCTTTTTTGAACAGAGCCTGTCGAGATTTGAGGCCTCGTTTTAATTCCTCTGCCTTTTGTAGCCTTTGTTCCATGTCCATATTCTTGTTTTTGTCCGCGTGTTTCGTTTCATAATGTCGTCTCAGATTATACTCTTTCAGTACCGCCACACTTTCTCCACACAGAAGACACACAGGTTTTCCAGCTACCTCCGTGAACATATACTCCGACTCCCACCTTGTTTGAAACCCCCGGTTCTCAGTGTCCACCTTCCGTTTTGCCATTTTTGATGGGTATCTGAAAGTTAATTTTACTGTGATGCTGACGACTGCTGTGCCAATAAATATTGAAATGAAGCAGCCTACTGCTCGGTGCGTCACCGTTGCATTGTGGGAAATGTAGTATTGGTGCGTGTAAAAGATCTGCGGGCTGCCGGCTTGCTGCGGTCTGCGGGCCGGTTCTAATAATAAATCAAGATCATCCCAGGGGCCGTAAAAAACCTTCTCGCGGGCCGGATGTGGCCCGCGGGCCTTGACTCTGACATATGTGATCTACTGCATCTTTATGTAATACATGTATCACTAGCCACTTTAACTATGCCACTTTGTTTACATACTCATCTCATATGTATATACTGTACTCGATACCATCTACTGTATCTTGCCTATGCTGCTCTGTACCATCACTCATTCATATATCTTTATGTACATATTCTTTATCCCCTTACACTTGTGTGTATAATCCAGTAGTTTTGGAATTGTTAGTTAGATTACTTGTTGGTTATTACTGCATTGTCGGAACTAGAAGCACAAGCATTTCGCTACACTCGCATTAACATCTGCTAACCATGTGTATGTGACAAATAAAATTGGATTTTGATTTTTTTTTTTTTTTTTTTTGACGCTCCCTCAAAACTTCTGTGGCATTGTGTTGTGTGACAAAACTGCACATTTTAGAGTGGTCTTTTATTGTCCCCAGCACAAGGTGCACCTGTATAGTGATCATGCTGTTTAATCAGCTTCTAGATATGCCACACCTGTCATGTGGATGGATTGTCTTGGCAAAGGAGAAATGCTCACTAACAGGGATATAAACAAATGTGTTCCCAACATTTTAGATAATTAAGCTTTTTGTAAGTATGGAAATATTCTGGGATCTTTAATTTCAACAGTTAACTCTTAATGAGCAGCCCATTTTTTCCAATTTTTGCCTAACTGCCTGTAGCTCAGGACCTGAAGCAAGGATATACATATTATTGATACCTTTTGAAAGGAAACACTTTGAAGTTTGTGGAAATGTGAAATTAATGTAGGAGAATATAACACATTCGATCTGGTAAATGATAATACAAAGAAAGCATCATCTTTTATAGCATCATCTTTGAAATGCAGAAGAAAGGCCATAATGTATTATTTTCAAGTTCCTAAAACAATAGCATGGTATTCTTTCACTGTAATAGCTACTGTAAATTAGACAGTGCAGTTAGATGAGCAATAATGTAAGCTTTCTGCCAATATCATATATGTCTATGTCCTGGGAAATATTCTTGTTAATCCTAATTGCACATTAGCTCACCTGTCGCGTGGATGGGACACCGATCTGTGGAGATCATTAAGAGGTTTTAATTAATGGGATGGCCATTTGACACGTTACCAAGCTTGGCTTAGGGATGGCCATTTGACATGTTACCAAGCTTGGCTTAGGGATGGCCATTTGACACATTTCCAGCTTGGCTTAGGGATGGCCATTTGACACGTTACTCAGCTTGGTTTAGGGATGGCCATTTGACACGTTACCCAGCTTGGCTTAGGGATGGCCATTTGACACGTTACCAGGCTTGGCTTAGGGATGGCCATTTGACACGTTACCAAGCTTGGTTTAGGGATGGCCATTTGAAACGTTACCCAGCTTGGCTTAGGGATGGCCATTTGACACGTTACCCAGCTTGGCTTAGGGATGGCCATTAGACATGTTAACCAGCTTGCCCTAGGGATGGACATTTGACACGTTACCCAGCTTGGCTTAGGGATGGCCATTTGACATGTTAACCAGCTTGGCCTAGGGATGGACATTTGACACGTTACCCAGCTTGGCTTAGGGATGGTCATTTGACATGTTAAGTATTGACCCCTTGACTTACTACCCAATGGAACTAGTTACTGCAGCCAGTAAATCCCCTGGGAAGTCCTGGAGCCTGATGGAACTAGAGAATGCAGCCAGTAAATCTCCTGGGAAGTCCTACAGCCCGATGGAACTAGTTACTGCAGCCAGTAAATCCCCTGGGAAGTCCTAGGGCCCGATGGAACCTCCCACACTGTACTAGGACTGACCCCATTTAGTGGACTACACTATACTAGGACTGACCCCATTTAGTAGACTGTACTAGGACTGACCCCATTTAGTGGACTACACTGTACTAGGACTGACACCATTTAGTAGACTGTACTAGGAGTGACCACATTTAGTGGACTACACTGTACTAGGACTGACCCAATTTAGTGGACTACACTGTACTAGGACTGACCCCATTTAGTGGACTACACTGTACTAGCACTGACCCCTTATAGTGGACTACACTATACAAGGACTGACCCCATTTAGTAGACTGTACTATGACTGATCCCATTTAGTAGACTGTACTAGGACTGACCCCATTTGGTGGACTGTACTAGGACTGACCTCATTTAGTGGACTACACTGTACTATGACTGACCCCATTTAGTGGACTGTACTATGACTGACCCATTTAGTGGACTGTACTAGGACTGCCCCCGTTTAGTAGACTACACTGTACTAGGTCTGACCCCATTTAGTGGACTGTACTAGGACTGACCCCATTTAGTGGACTACACTGTACTAGGACGGACCCCATTAGTGGACTACACTGTACTAGTACTGACCCCATTTAGTGGACTACACTATACTAGGACTGACCCCATTTAGTAGACTGTACTATGACTGATCCCATTTAGTAGACTGTACTAGGACTGACACCATTGAGTGGACTGTACTAGGACTGACCCCATTTAGTGGACTACACTGTACTAGGACTGACCCCATTAGTGGACTACACTGTACTAGTACTGACCCCATTTAGTGGACTACAATATAAGGCTAGGACTGACCCCATTTAGTAGACTGTACTATGACTGATCCCATTTAGTAGACTGTACTAGGACTGACCCCATTGAGTGGACTGTACTAGGACTGACCCCATTTAGTGGACTACACTGTACTAGGACTGACCCCATTAGTGGACTACACTGTACTAGTACTGACCCCATTTAGTGGACTACACTATACTAGGACTGACCCCATTTAGTAGACTGTACTATGACTGATCCCATTTAGTAGACTGTACTAGGACTGACCCCATTGAGTGGACTGTACTAGGACTGACCCCATTTAGTGGACTACACTGCACTAGGACTGACCCTATTTAGTGGACTGTACTATGACTGACCCCATTTAGTGGACTGTACTAGGACTGACCCCATTTAGTAGACTACACTGTACTATGACTGACCCCATTTAGTAGACTGTACCTAGGACTGGCCCCATTTAGTGGACTACACTGTACTAGACTGACCCCATTTAGTGGACTGTACTATGACTGACCCCATTTAGTGGACTGTACTAGGACTGACCCCATTTAGTGGACCGTACTAGGACTGACCCCATTTAGTGGACTACACTGCACTAGGACTGACCCCATTTAGTGGACTGTACTGTACTAGGACTGACCCATTTAGTGGACTACACTGTACTAAGACTGACCCCATTTAGTGGACTACACTGTACTAGACTGACCCCATTTGGTGGACTGTACTAGGACTGACCTCATTTAGTGGACTACACTGTACTATGACTGACCCCATTTAGTGGACTGTACTATGACTGACCCCATTTAGTGGACTGTACTAGGACTGCCCCCGTTTAGTAGACTACACTGTACTAGGTCTGACCCCATTTAGTGGACTGTACTAGGACTGACCCCATTTAGTGGACTACACTGTATAGACGGACCCCATTAGTGGACTACACTGTACTAGTACTGACCCCATTTAGTGGACTACACTATACTAGGACTGACCCCATTTAGTAGACTGTACTATGACTGATCCCATTTAGTAGACTGTACTAGGACTGACACCATTGAGTGGACTGTACTAGGACTGACCCCATTTAGTGGACTACACTGTACTAGGACTGACCCCATTAGTGGACTACACTGTACTATTTTTAGTGGACTACACTATATTAGGACTGACCCCATTTAGTAGACTGTACTATGACTGATCCCATTTAGTAGACTGTACTAGGACTGACCCCATTGAGTGGACTGTACTAGGACCCCATTTAGTGGACTACACTGTACTAGGACTGACCCCATTAGTGGACTACACTGTACTAGTACTGACCCCATTTAGTGGACTACACTATACTAGGACTGACCCCATTTAGTAGACTGTACTATGACTGATCCCATTTAGTAGACTGTACTAGGACTGACCCCCATTGAGTGGACTGTACTAGGACTGACCCCATTTAGTGGACTACACTGCACTAGGACTGACCCTATTTAGTGGACTGTACTATGACTGACCCCATTTAGTGGACTGTACTAGGACTGACCCCATTTAGTAGACTACACTGTACTATGACTGACCCCATTTAGTAGACTGTACTAGGACTGGCCCCATTTAGTGGACTACACTGCACTAGGACTGACCCCATTTAGTGGACTGTACTATGACTGACCCCATTTAGTGGACTGTACAAGGACTGACCCCATTTAGTGGACTACACTGTACTAGGACTGACCCATTTGGTGGACTGTACTAGGACTGACCTCATTTAGTGGACTACACTGTACTATGACTGACCCCATTTAGTGGACTGTACTGACTACCCCATTTAGTGGACTGTACTAGGACTGCCCCCGTTTAGTGGACTACACCCCATTTAGTGGACTAAGGACTGACCCCATTTAGTGGACTACACTGTACTAGGACGGACCCCATTAGTGGACTACACTGTACTAGTACTGACCCCATTTAGTGGACTACACTATACTAGGACTGACCCCATTTAGTAGACTGTACTATGACTGATCCCATTTAGTAGACTGTACTAGGACTGACACCATTGAGTGGACTGTACTAGGACTGACCCCATTTAGTGGACTACACTGTACTAGGACTGACCCCATTAGTGGACCACACTGTACTAGTACTGACCCCATTTAGTGGACTACACTATATTAGGACTGACCCCATTTAGTAGACTGTACTATGACTGATCCCATTTAGTAGACTGTACTAGGACTGACCCCATTGAGTGGACTGTACTAGGACTGACCCCATTTAGTGGACTACACTGTACTAGGACTGACCCCATTAGTGGACTACACTGTACTAGTACTGACCCCATTTAGTGGACTACACTATATTAGGACTGACCCCATTTAGTAGACTGTACTATGACTGATCCCATTTAGTAGACTGTACTAGGACTGACCCCATTGAGTGGACTGTACTAGGACTGACCCCATTTAGTGGACTACACTGTACTAGGACTGACCCCATTAGTGGACTACACTGTACTAGTACTGACCCCATTTAGTGGACTACACTATACTAGGACTGACCCCATTTAGTAGACTGTACTATGACTGATCCCATTTAGTAGACTGTACTAGGACTGACCCCATTGAGTGGACTGTACTAGGACTGACCCCATTTAGTGGACTACACTGCACTAGGACTGACCCTATTTAGTGGACTGTACTATGACTGACCCCATTTAGTGGACTGTACTAGGACTGACCCCATTTAGTAGACTACACTGTACTATGACTGACCCCATTTAGTAGACTGTACTAGGACTGGCCCCATTGAGTGGACTACACTGTACTAGGACTGACCCCATTTAGTGGACTGTACTATGACTGACCCCATTTAGTGGACTGTACTAGGACTGACCCCATTTAGTGGACCGTACTAGGA
>NW_027015588.1:0-11300 GCF_036934945.1 Oncorhynchus masou masou
TGCGAAGTTACTCTACCTAATGACATGTAGTTGAATGTGAGACAAAGCTAAGTTACTCTACCTAATGACATGTAGTTGAATGTGAGACAAAGCTAAGTTACTCTACCTAATGACATGTAGTTGAATGTGAGACAAAGCTAAGTTACTCTACCTAATGACATGTAGTTGAATGTGAGACAAAGCTAAGTTACTCTACCTAATGACATGTAGTTGAATGTGAGACAAAGCTAAGTTACTCTACCTAATGACATGTAGTTGAATGTGAGACAAAGCTAAGTTACTCTACCTAATGACATGTAGTTGAATGTGAGACAAAGCTAAGTTACTCTACCTAATGACATGTAGTTGAATGTGAGACAAAGCTAAGTTACTCTACCTAATGACATGTAGTTGAATGTGAGACAAAGCTAAGTTACTCTACCTAATGACATGTAGTTGAATGTGAGACAAAGCTAAGTTACTCTACCTAATGACATGTAGTTGAATGTGAGACAAAGCTAAGTTACTCTACCTAATGACATGTAGTTGAATGTGAGACAAAGCTAAGTTACTCTACCTAATGACATGTAGTTGAATGTGAGACAAAGCTAAGTTACTCTACCTAATGACATGTAGTTGAATGTGAGACAAAGCTAAGTTACTCTACCTAATGACATGTAGTTGAATGTGAGACAAAGCTAAGTTACTCTACCTAATGACATGTAGTTGAATGTGAGACAAAGCTAAGTTACCTAATGACATGTAGTTGAATGTGAGAAAGCTAAGTTACCTAATGACATGTAGTTGAATGTGAGACAAAGCTAAGTTACTCTACCTAATGACAGGTAGTTGAATGTGAGACAAAGCTAAGTTACTCTACCTAATGACATGTAGTTGAATGTGAGACAGAGCTAAGTTACTCTACCTAATGACATGTAGTTGAATGTGAGACAAAGGTAGGTTACTCTACCTAATGACATGTAGTTGAATGTGAGACAAAGCTAAGTTACCTAATGACATGTAGTTGAATGTGAGACAAAGCTAAGTTACTCTACCTAATGACAGGTAGTTGAATGTGAGACAAATGTAGGTTACTCTACCTAATGACATGTAGTTGAATGTGAGACAAAGCTAAGTTACTCTACCTAATGACATGTAGTTGAGTTATGTAATGACAAAATGTGAGACAATGCGAAGTTACTCTACCTAATGACATGTAGTTGAATGTGAGACAAAGCTAAGTTACTCTACCTAATGACATGTAGTTGAATGTGAGACAAAGCTAAGTTACTCCACACCTAATGACATGTAGTTGAATGTGAGACAAAGCTAAGTTACTCTACCTAATGACATGTAGTTGAATGTGAGACAAAGCTAAGTTACTCTACCTAATGACATGTAGTTGAATGTGAGACAAAGCTAAGTTACTCTACCTAATGACATGTAGTTGAATGTGAGACAAAGCTAGGTTACTCTACCTAATGACATGTAGTTGAATGTGAGACAAAGGTAGGTTACCTAATCATGTAGTTGAATGTGAGACAAAGCTAAGTTACCTAATGACATGTAGTTGAATGTGAGACAAAGCTAAGTTACTCTACCTAATGACATGTAGTTGAATGTGAGACAAATGTAGGTTACTCTACCTAATGACAGGTAGTTGAATGTGAGACAAAGCTAAGTTACTCTACCTAATGACATGTAGTTGAATGTGAGACAGAGCTAAGTTACTCTACCTAATGACATGTAGTTGAATGTGAGACAAAAGTTACTCTACCTAATGACATGTAGTTGAATGTGAGACAAAGCTAAGTTACCTAATGACATGTAGTTGAATGAGACAAAGCTAAGTTACTCTACCTAATGACAGGTAGTTGAATGTGAGACAAATGTAGTTGAATGTGAGACAAAGCTAAGTTACTCTACCTAATGACATGTAGTTGAATGTGAGACAAAGCTAAGTTACTCTACCTAATGACATGTAGTTGAATGTGTTACTCCTACCTAATGACAGTTGAATGTTGAGACAAAGCTAAGTTACTCTACCTAATGACATGTAGTTGTAGTTGAATGTGAGACAAAGTGAAAGTTACTCTACCTAATGATAAAGCTAAGTTACTCTACTCTACTAATGACATGTAGTTGAATGTGAGACAAAGCTAAGTTACCTAATGACATGTAGTTGAATTACTGATTACTCTACCTAATGACTAATGTGACAAATGTTTACTCCTACCCTAATGACGTTGAATGTGAGACAAAGCTAAGTTACTCTACCCTAATGACATGTAGTTGAATGTGAGACAAAGCTAAGTTACTCTACCTAATGACATGTCGCTAAATTCACTCTACCTTGAACGTGATGTGAGACAAAGCTAAGTTACTCTACCTAATGACATGTAGTTGAATGTGAGACAAAGCTAAGACAAAGTCGTTGAATGTAGGGTTACTCTACCTAATGACATGTAGTTGAATGTGAGACAAAGCTAGGTTACTCTACCTAATGACATGTAGTTGAATGTGAGACAAAGCTAAGTTACTCTACCTAATGACATGTCGTTGAATGTGAGACAAAGCTAAGTTACTCTACCTAATGACATGTTTAATCCTATGCACTGGTGAATCCAGTACCCGGATAACACTCTTCGCCACCCGTGTATAAATGAATGAATGAATGAATAAATAAATAAAATCACTAACCTGTCTGCCCTGGTTTCGGAAGAACTCGCCAGTGTTTTCGATGACTTGTTCGTCTGACAGTAGGCTGTAAGGCTGCTCTTTACACAGAGTGAAGATCTCCCACAGGGTGACGCCAAAGGCCCACACATCGCTGGCCGTGGTGAACTTGCCCTGGAGAGGAACCACACAGACAGTGAAGTTTCCCCTAGGTACAGGTCTAGAATCAGATTCCCCTCCCCAAATCCTAACCGTAGCTATTAGTGCAGAAAATGCAAAACTAACCCAAGATCAGCATCAAGGGCCAACTTCACCCTAAACCTCACACCAACAACCACGGGGATCTATCTGGGTCGTACTGATTTGGCAACAAACGGAAGAAACTAGACAAGCGGGGAGGGGTTTCATAAGTGTTTTGCTGTGGTGTGCACTAATCCATAGGACCCAGATGTAGCCAAATATCGGATGACTTAACGGGTCAAAATGGTTGCCGATAGCTTCCATCAGAGTTTTGAATGAGCTTTGATGGATACATGATAACATTTCAGGAAACACATTTACATCATCTCTATCTCTCATCCACTCAACGCCACTGTTTCAATGTGAAATTAAGCCATATATATATATAAAAAAAATATATATACAGTGCCTTGCGAAAGTATTCGGCCCCCCTTGAACTTTGCGACCTTTTGCCACATTTCAGGCTTCAAACATAAAGATATAAACTGTATTTTTTGTGAAGAATCAACAACAAGTGGGACACGATCATGAAGTGGAACGACATTTTTGGATATTTCAAACTTTTTTAACAAATCAAAAACTGAAAAATTGGGCGTGCAAAATTATTCAGCCCCTTTACTTTCAGTGCAGCAAACTCTCTCCAGAAGTTCAGTGAGGATCTCTGAATGATCCAATGTTGACCTAAATGACTAATGATGATAAATACAATCCACCTGTGTGTAATCAAGTCTCCGTATAAATGCACCTGCACTGTGATAGTCTCAGAGGTCCGTTAAAAGCGCAGAGAGCATCATGAAGAACAAGGAACACACCAGGCAGGTCCGAGATACTGTTGTGAAGGAGTTTAAAGCCGGATTTGGATACAAAAAGATTTCCCAAGTTTTAAACATCCCAAGGAGCACTGTGCAAGCGATAATATTGAAATGGAAGACCACTGAAAATCTACCAAGACCTGGCCGTCCCTCTAAACTTTCAGCTCATACAAGGAGAAGACTGATCAGAGATGCAGCCAAGAGGCCCATGTTCACTCTGGATGAACTGCAGAGATCTACAGCTGAGGTGGGAGACTCTGTCCATAGGACAACAATCAGTCGTATATTGCACAAATCTGGCCTTTATGGAAGAGTGGCAAGAAGAAAGCCATTTCTTAAAGATATCCATAAAAAGTGTTGTTTAAAGTTTGCCACAAGCCACCTGGGAGACACACCAAACATGTGGAAGAAGGTGCTCTGGTCAGATGAAACCAAAATTGAACTTTTGGCAACAATGCAAAACGTTATGTTTGGCGTAAAGCAACACAGCTCATCACCCTGAACACACCATACCCACTGTCAAACATGGTGGTGGCAGCATCACGGTTTGTGCCTGCTTTTCTTCAGCAGGGACAGGGAAGATGGTTAAAATTGATGGGAAGATGGATGGAGCCAAATACAGGACCATTCTGGAAGAAAACCTGATGGAGTCTGCAAAACACCTGAGACTGGGACGGAGATTTGTCTTCCAACAAGACAATGATCCAAAACATAAAGCAAAATCTCCAATGGAATGGTTCAAAAATAAACATATCCAGGTGTTAGAATGGCCAAGTCAAAGTCCAGACCTGAATCCAATCGAGAATCTGTGGAAAGAACTGAAAACTGCTGTTCACAAATGCTCTCCATCCAACCTCACTGAGCTAGAGCTGTTTTGCAAGGAGGAATGGGAAAAAATTTCAGTCTCTCGCTGTGCAAAACTGATAGAGACATACCCCAAGCGACTTACAGCTGTAATCGCAGCAAAGGTGGCGCTACAAAGTATTAACTTAAGGGGCTGAATAATTTTGCACGCCCAATTTTTCAGTTTTTGATTTGTTGAAAAAGTTTGAAATATCCAATAAATGTCGATTTCCACTTCATGATTGTGTCCCACTTGTTGTTGATTCTTCACAAAAAAATACAGTTTTATATCTTTATGTTTGAAGCCTGAAATGTGGCAAAAGGTCACAAAGTTCAAGGGGGCCGAATACTTTCGCAAGGCACTGTATATATATATATTTTTTCTTCTGATTTGTCCTCGTTTTTCGACTTGGTCATTAAGAAATTCAGCAGCCATGACTGAACCCCAACAAGAGTTGTAATGTGGGTGTCTATTGTGTGTGTTCGCAAATCACATGTGTTTGTTTCTACATTCAAAAAAACTGTTCACAGTTAGTCACTCACCCTTCTAGATAACTTGAAACAGTCTAACCAGGTTTTGTGTCTTGGAGTCACCTATGCTCGCTAGTGCTAGCCAACTCCTTTCACCAATTAGCTTCAGCCTGGTTGTGGCAAAATTGGTTTGACATTGGACAGTCTATCTCTGGGGCTAGTTAGGGACCATCAATAAATGAAACAATGTAAATGGGACCACATCTTACATGCTGCACATCTTTTCAAATCAAATCAAATGTTATTGGTGTACATGCACATATTTATCAGATGTTATTGGGTGTGTAGTGAAATGCTTGTGTTCCTAGCTCCAACAGTGCAGTAACATCTAACAATTCACAACAATACACACAAATCTAAAAGTAAAAAAATGGAATTAAGAAATATATAAATATTAGGACGAACAATGTCGGAGTGGCGTTGACTAAAATAGAGTAGAATAGAAGACAGTATATACACTAGAAAGGACTTATTCATACAGTAGAAGTCAGAAGTTTACATACACTTAGGTTGGAGTCATTAAAACTCGTTTTTCAACCACTCCACAAATTTCTTGTTTCCAAACTATAGTTTTGGCAAGTCAGTTAGGACATCTACTTCGTGCATGACACAAGTAATGTTTCCAACAATTGTTTACAGACAGATTATTTCACTTATACTTCACTGTATCACAATTCCAGTGGGTCAGAAGTTAACATACACTAAGTTCCCTGTGCCTTTAAACAGCTTGGAATTGAATTGCGACTTCACTTTGTCTCTGTACTGATGTTTTGCCTGTTTGATTGCCTTACGGAGGGAATAACTACACTGGTTGTATACAACCATATTCCCAGTCACCTTGCCATGGTTAAATGTGGCGGTTCTCGCTTTCATTTTTGAGCGAATGCTGCCAACTATCCACGGTTTCTGGTTTGGGTAGGTTTTTATAGTCACCGTGGGAACAACTTCCCCTATACACTTCCTGATGAACTCAGTCACCGTGGGAACAACTTCCTCTATACACTTCCTGATGAACTCAGTCACCGTGGGAACAACTTCCCCTATACACTTCCTGGTGAACTCAGTCACCGTGGGAACAACTTCCCCTATACACTTCCTGATGAACTCAGTCACCGTGTCCATGTAAGCATCAATGTTGTTCTCAGAAGCGACCCGGGAACATATCCCAGTCCGCGTGATCAAAGCATGGATTCCGATTGGTGAGACCAGTGTTAAATAGACCTTAGCACGGGTACTTCCTGTTTGAGTTTCTGCCTATAGGAAGGGAGGAACAACATTTTTCCAAGGGAGGGCGGGGCGGGCCTTCTAGGCATCTCGAAAAGGCGAGTAGCAGTGATCTAGTGTTTTTCCTAGCGAGTACTAAAGTCAGTGTGTTGACAGAACTTCGGTAGCTTTTTCAAAAATATGCTTCGTTAAAATCCCCTGCTACAATAAATGCGGCCTCAGGATATGTGGTTTCCAGTTTTGCATAAAGTCTAGTGAAGTTCCTTGGCGGCCGTCGTGGTATCGGCTTGAGGGCGCATATACACAGCTGCGACTATAACCAAAGAGAATTCTCTTGGGGAGGTAATACGGTCGGCATGCGGAGAGAGTAGTGGGGCTGGAGTGGAGCGACAAGCGGAGAGAGTAGTGGGGCTGGAGCGGAGCAAGTAGTGGAGCTGGAGCGGAGCAACAAGTGGAGAGAGTAGTGGGGCTGGAGCGGAGCGACAAGTGGAGAGAGTAGTGGGGCTGGAGCGGAGAGAGTAGTGGGGCTGGAGCAGAGCGACAAGCGGAGAGAGTAGTGGGGCTGGAGCGGAGCGAGTAGTGGGCTGGAGTGGAGCGAGTAGTGGGGCTGGAGGCGGAGCGAGTAGTGGGGCTGGGTGGAGCGAGTAGTGGGGCTGGAGCGGAGCGTAGTAGTGGGGCTGGAGTGGAGAGAGTAGTGGGGGCTGGAGCAGAGCGACAAGCGGAGAGAGTAGTGAGGCTGGAGCAGAGCGGCTGCCGGAGAGAGTAGTGGGGCTGGAGCGGAGCGTAGTGGGGCTGGAGTGGAGCGAGTAGTGGGGCTGGAGCGGAGCAAGTAGTGGAGCTGGAGCGGAGCGACAAGCGGGAGAGTAGTGGGGCTGGAGCGGAGGCGACAGCGGAGAGAGTAGTGGGGCTGGAGTGGAGCGACAAGCGAGAGAGTAGTGGGGCTGGAGCTGAGAGAGTAGTGGGGCTGGAGCAGAGCGACAAGCGGAGAGAGTAGTGGGGCTGGAGCTGAGAGAGTAGTGGGGCTGGAGCAGAGCGACAAGCGGAGAGAGTAGTGGGGCTGGAGCGGAGCGACAAGTGGAGAGAGTAGTGGGGCTGGAGCGGAGCGAGTAGTGGGGCTGGAGTGGAGCGAGTAGTGGGGCTGGAGCGGAGCAAGTAGTGGAGCTGGAGGCGGGCGCTGCGGAGAGAGTAGTGGGGCTGGAGCGGAGCGACAAGCGGAGAGAGTAGTGGGGCTGGAGTGGAGCGACAAGCGGAGAGAGTAGTGGGGCTGGAGCTGAGAGAGTAGTGGGGCTGGAGCAGAGCGACAAGCGGAGAGAGTAGTGGGGCTGGAGCTGAGAGAGTAGTGGGGCTGGAGCAGAGCGACAAGCGGAGAGAGTAGTGGGGCTGGAGCGGAGCGACAAGTGGAGAGAGTAGTGGGGCTGGAGCAGAGAGAGTAGTGGGGCTGGAGCAGAGCGACAAGCGGAGAGAGTAGTGGGGCTGGAGCGGGAGCGAGTAGTGGGGGCTGGAGTGGAGCGAGTAGTGGGGCTGGAGCGGAGCTTGTAGTGGGGCTGGAGTGGAGAGAGTAGTGGGGCTGGAGCAGGCGACAAGCGGAGAGAGTAGTGGGGCTGGAGCGGAGGCGACAAGTGGAGAGAGAGTAGTGGGGCTGGAGCGGAGAGAGTGGTGGGGCTGGAGCAGAGCGACAGCGGAGAAGAGTAGTGGGGCTGGAGCGGAAGGAAAGTAGTGGGGCTGGAGTGGAGCGAGTAGTGGGGCTGGAGCGGAGCAAGTAGTGGAGGCTGGAGCGGAGGCGACAAGCTAGAGAGAGTAGGGCTGGAGGCGGAGCCGACAAGCGGAGAGAGTAGTGGGGCTGGAGTGGGCGACAAGCGGAGAGAGTAGTGGGGGCTGGAGCTGAGAGAGTAGTGGGGCTGGAGCAGAGCGACAAGCGGGAGAGAGTAGTGGGGCTGGAGCTGACGAGAGTAGTGGGGCTGGAGCAGAGCGACAAGCGGGAGAGTAGTGGGGCTGGAGTGGAAGCGACAGCGGAAGAGTAGTGGGGCTGGAGCTGAGAGAGTAGTGGGGCTGGAGTGGAGCGACAAGCGGAGAGGTAGTGGGGCTGGAGCTGAGAGAGTAGTGGGGCTGGGAGCGGAGCGACAGCGGAGAGAGAGTAGTGGGGCTGGAGCGGAGCGACAAGTGGAGAGAGAGGGCTGGAGCGGAAGAGTAGTGGGGCTGGAGCGGAGCGATGCGAGGGAGAAGAGTAGTGGGGCTGGAGCGGAGGCGACAAGTGGAGAGAGTAGTGGGGCTGGAGCTGAGAGAGTAGTGGGGCTGGAGCGGAGCGACAGGGTGGAGAGAGTAGGGCTGGAGCTGAGAGAGTAGTGGGGCTGGAGCAGAGCGACAAGCGGGAAAAGAGTAGGGGCTGGAGCGGGAGCGAGTAGTGGGGCTGGAGTGGAGCGGAGTAGTGGGGCTGGGTGGAGAGAGTAGTGGGGCTGGAGGCGGAGCAAGTAGTGGGGCTGGAGCGGAGCGAAGTAGGCTGGAGTGGAGAGAGTAGTGGGGCTGGAGCGGAGGCGGATAGTGGGGCTGGGAGCGGAGCGAGTAGTGGGGCTGGAGGCGGAGGCGAGTAGTGGGGCTGAGCGGAGCGAGTAGTGGGGCTGGGCGGAGCGAGTAGTGGGGCTGGAGCAGAGCGACAAGCGGAGAAGAGTAGTGGGGCTGGGAGCGGAGCGAGTAGTGGGGCTGAGTGGAGCGAGTAGTGGGGCTGGAGCGGAGCGGTAGTGGGGCTGGAGTGGAGAGAGTGTGGGGGCTGGAGCAGGGCGACAGCTGAGAGTAGTGGGGCTGGGAGCGGAGCGACAAGTGGAGAGAGTAGTGGGGCTGGAGCGGAGAGAGTAGTGGGGCTGGAGCAGAGCGTGTGGAGAGAGGAGTAGTGGGGCTGGAGCGGAGCGAGTAGTGGGGCTGGGTGGAGCGAGTAGTGGGGCTGGAGCGGAGCTTGGTAGTGGGGCTGGAGTGGAGAGAGTAGCAGGCTGGAGCAGAGCGACAAGCGGAGAGAGTGGGAGCTGGGAGCGGAGCGACAAGTGGAGAGAGTAGTGGGGCTGGAGCGGAGAGAGTGGTGGGGCTGGAGCAGGGCGACAAGCGGAGAGAGTAGTGGGGCTGGAGCGGGAGCGAGTAGTGGGGCTGGGAGGGAGCGAGTAGTGGGCTGGGAGCGGAGCAAGTAGTGGAGCTGGAGCGAGCGACAAGCGGAAGAGCAGTGGGGCTGGAGCGGAGCGACAGCGGAGAGTAGTGGGGCTGGAGTGGGCGACAAGCGGAGAAGAGTAGTGGGGCTGGAGCTGAGAGAGTAGTGGGGCTGGAGCAGGGCGACAAGCGGAGAGAGTAGTGGGGCTGGAGCTGAGAGAGTAGTGGGGCTGGAGCAGAGCGACAAGCGGAGAGAGTAGTGGGGCTGGAGTGGAGCGACAAGCGGAGAGAGTAGTGGGGCTGGAGCTGAGAGAGTAGTGGGGCTGGAGTGGAGCGACAAGCGGAGAGAGTAGTGGGGCTGGAGCTGAGAGAGTAGTGGGGCTGGAGCGGAGCGACAAGCGGAGAGAGTAGTGGGGCTGGAGCGGAGCGACAAGTGGAGAGAGTAGTGGGGCTGGAGCGGAGAGAGTAGTGGGGCTGGAGCGGAGCGACAAGCGGAGAGAGTAGTGGGGCTGGAGCGGAGCGACAAGTGGAGAGAGTAGTGGGGCTGGAGCTGAGAGAGTAGTGGGGCTGGAGCGGAGCGACGAAGGGAGAGAGTAGTGGGGGCTGGAGCTGAGAGAGTAGTGGGGCTGGAGCAGAGCGACAAGCGGGAGAGAGTAGTGGGGCTGGAGCGGAGCGAGTAGTGGGGCTGGAGTGGAGCGAGTAGTGGGGCTGGAGTGGAGAGTAGTGGGGGCTGGAGCGGAGCAAGTAGTGGGGCTGGAGCGGAGGCGATGGTGGGGCACAGGTGGAGAGTGGTGGGGCTAGTGGGGCTGCGGAGGCGGAGAGTGGAGCGGAGTGGGGCTGGAGCTGGAGCGGAGTAGTGGGGCTGGAGCGGAGCGAGTAGTGGGGGCTGGAGCAGGGCGACAGCGGAGAAGGGTGGTGGGGCTGGAGCGGGCGAGTGGTGGGAGCTGGAGTGGAGCGAAGTAGTGGGGCTGGAGCGGAGCGAAGTAGTGGGAGCTGAGTGGAGGAAGTAGAGATGGGGCTGGAGCAGAGGCGACAGCGCGGAGAAAGTAGTGGGGCTGGAGCGGAGCGGCAGAGGTAAGAAAGGAAGTAGTGGGGCTGGAGCGGGAGGAGAGTGAGTGGGGGCTGGAGCAGAAGCGACAAGCGGGAAGTAGTGGGGCTGGCGGAGCCGAGTAGTGGGAGCTGGAGTGGAGCCGAAGTAGTGGGGCTGGGCGGAGCAAGTAGTGGAGCTGGAGCGGAGGGCGGCCTCGCGGAAGAGTAGTGGGGCTGGAGAGCGGAGCGACAAGCGGGGAGAAAGTAGTGGGGCTGGATGGAGGCGACAAGAAGAGTAGTGGGGCTGGAGCTGAGAAGTGGTGGGGCTGGGCAGAGCGACAGCGAGAGAAGTGGGTGGGGCTGGAGCTGAAGGTAGTGAGGCTGGAGCAGAGCAAGCGGAGAAGGAAGTGGTGGGGGCTGGAGTCGGAGCGACAAGCGGAAAGTTGGTGGGGCTGGAGCCTGAGAGGGAGTGGGTGGGGCTGGAGCAGGGCGACAGCGGAGAGGAGTGGATGGGGCTGGAGCTGAGAGAGTAGTGGGGCTGGAGCTTGGAGCGACAGCGGAGAGAGAGTAGTGGGGCTGGAGCGGAGCGACAAGTGGAAGAGTAGTGGGGCTGGAGGCGGAGAGAGTAGTGGGGCTGGAGGCCCCGGAGGCGACAAGCGGAGAGTAGTGGGGCTGGAGCGGAGCGACAGTGGAGAGAGAGTAGTGGGGCTGGAGCTGAGAGCAGTAGTGGGGCTGGAGTGGAGCGACAAGCGGAGAGAAGAGTGGGGCTGGAGCTGAGAGAGTAGTGGGGCTGGAGCGGAGCGACAGCGGAGAAAGTAGTGGGGCTGGAGCGGAGCG
>NW_027015589.1:0-11300 GCF_036934945.1 Oncorhynchus masou masou
CTGGGGGACCATACCAGAGCTCTTCTCTACTGGGGGGGGCATACCAGAGCACTTCTCTCTGGGGGGGACCATACCAGGGCTCTTCTCTCTGGGGTGGGGGACCATACCAGGGCCCTTCTCTCTGGGGTGGGGGGACCATACCAGGGCTCTCCTCTCTGGGGGGGACCATACCAGGGCTCTTCTCTTCTGGGGGGACCATATCAGGGCTCTCCTCTCTGGGGGGACCATACCAGGGCGCTTCTCTCTGGGGGGACCATATCAGGGCTGTGTGCAGTTTTACTATTAGAGGCAACAACAGGATTTACTATCTCTGAACAGCCTCTGAACAGCTCTATTTACAAGGGCAAAGTCTCAGCTTTATGGTGCAGCGCAGCCTTGCAGCACTTATATGATTGAAAGGTCAATTAGATTTGAAGTCCAATGGCTGTTTGCCTGTGACAGACACACAAAACAGCAGCAATAGAAGCCTCACAAGGGACAGACTACATTCTTCCAGTGCATGTGTACCACAGTGTATTGGAATATTCCCACAGCTTCATTATGTCAAGCCTTGTCATGTTTCTTAGTCCTGAATGCCCAGCAGTGGGCTTGGCTTTGCTGTTATCAAGGTAACAACAGAATGCTGTTTACCGAGACAGAATTTGTCTCCGCATCAAATTTCTGAACAGGTGTTGCTTCCCCAACCCCCCCCCCCCCCTCGTCGCTCATAATCACGCAGGGAAAGAAAGGTTGGTTCAGGGAGTCTGGTGGGGGATGGGGTACCCCCTGACATATCGACCTTTAACCACACAGGAACAGGTTGGTTCTGGGAGTCTGGTGGGGGATGAGGTATATTCAAACATATCGACCTTTAACCACACAGGAACAGGTTGGTTCAGGGAGTCTGGTGGGGGATGGGGTACCCCTGACATATCGACCTTTAACCACACAGGAACAGGTTGGTTCAGGGAGTCTGGTGGGGGATGGGGTACCGCCTGACATATCGACCTTTAACCACACAGGAACAGGTTGGTTCAGGGAGTCTGGTGGGGGATGGGGTACCCCCTGACATATCGACCTTTAACCACACAGGAACAGGTTGGTTCTGGGAGTCTGGTGGGGGATGGGGTACCCCTGACATATCGACCTTTAACCACACAGGAACAGGTTGGTTCTGGGAGTCTGGTGGGGGATGGGGTACCGCCTGACATATCGACCTTTAACCACACAGGAACAGGTTGGTTCAGGGAGTCTGGTGGGGGATGGGGTACCGCCTGACATATCGACCTTTAACCACACAGGAACAGGTTGGTTCTGGGAGTCTGGTGGGGGATGGGGTACCCCCTGACATATCGACCTTTAACCACACAGGAACAGGTTGGTTCTGGGAGTCTGGTGGGGGATGGGGTACCCCCTGACATATCGACCTTTAACCACACAGGAACAGGTTGGTTCTGGGAGTCTGGTGGGGGATGGGGTACCGCCTGCCATATCGACCTTTAACCACACAGGAACAGGTTGGTTCTGGGAGTCTGGTGGGGGATGGGGTACCGCCTGACATATCGACCTTTAACCACACAGGAAAAGGTTGGTTCAGGTAGTCTGGTGGGGGATGGGGTACCGCCTGACATATCGACCTTTAACCACACAGGAACAGGTTGGTTCTGGGAGTCTGGTGGGGGATGGGGTACCGCCTGACATATCGACCTTTAACCACACAGGAACAGGTTGGTTCTGGGAGTCTGGTGGGGGATGGGGGTACCGCCTGACATATCGACCTTTAACCACACAGGAACAGGTTGGTTCTGGGAGTCTGGTGGGGGATGGGGTACCGCCTGACATATCGACCTTTAACCACACAGGAACAGGTTGGTTCAGGGAGTCTGGTGGGGGATGGGGTACCGCCTGACATATCGACCTTTAACCACACAGGAACAGGTTGGTTCAGGTAGTCTGGTGGGGGATGGGGCACCCCTGACATATCGACCTTTAACCACACAGGAACAGGTTGGTTCTGGGAGTCTGGTGGGGGATGGGGTACCGCCTGACATATCGACCTTTAACCACACAGGAAAAGGTTGGTTCAGGTAGTCTGGTGGGGGATGGGGTACCGCCTGACATATCGACCTTTAACCACACAGGAACAGGTTGGTTCTGGGAGTCTGGTGGGGGATGGGGTACCGCCTGTCATGTCAGTATCTTTCAGAACCTGTGCTCTTTTCAGCCATGGACTTGTCTGGAAACACCACTAGCACAGGGGGTGACAGCCAGCAGGGCTTATTGAGTGTGGCTGGATCATAGGGCAGGGCTATTCAATTACAGTCCTGAAGTTCAACTGGCTGTTTTTAAATGAACGTATAATCCTGTGTTGACAGGTACTTATTGGGTATCAGGGGATTTTCTGTTCTCCTTCCGTCACTCTCTTTCCTCCTTCCTTCCTTTCCTCCCTCCTCTTCCCTAATCTCCCCTCTCTCCACCAGGCGCTGGGGACCAGGCCTTGTTCACTTCTCTCTACACCACATTGGCCCAGGAGCTTCCCAGGGAACCAATGGAGTGGAGGAGGTGAGTGCTGACAAGATGTGCCAGGAAGTAATTGGTCTAATTGAAACAGTTATTTTTTATTTATTATGACTTAGCCGACTAAATGTTGGCTTACTGGTCTATGCTAGATAAGAGCATCTCAGTGTATAAGCATTATAAAGTATAAACTCCTTTATAGAACGTCTATACCATAATAATATATATATATATATTTTTATCTTAGGTCGTATGGACGATCACCAAAGATGATCCATTTAGAGGCCAACTTTGTCCAGTTCAAAGAGGAACTCCTCCCTAAAGAGGGAAACAAAGCCCTCCTCACTTTCCCCTTCCTCCATATCTACTGGACAGACTGCTGTGTACGTGGTGCCGTGCCCGTTGTACTGTAAACACACACACACACTCTTGTACCGCTAACCTTGTGGGGACACAATTCAGTCCCATTCAAAATCCTATTTTCCCTTTAACCCCAGCTTGACCCTAAAACTAACCCCAGCACAACCCTAAAACTAACCCCAGCACAACCCTAAAACTAACCCCAGCATAACCCTAAAACTTACCCCAGCATAACCCTAAAACTAACCCCAGCATAACCCTAAAACTTACCCCAGCACAACCCTAAAACTAACCCCAGCACAACCCTAAAACTAACCCCAGCATAACCCTAAAACTTAACCCCAGCATAACCCTAAAACTAACCCCAGCAATAACCCTAAAACTAACCCCAGCATAACCCTAAAACTAACCCCAGCATAACCCTAAAACTAACCCCAGCCTAACCCTAAAACTACCCCAGCACAACCCTAAAACTAACCCCAGCACAACCCTAAAACTAACCCCAGCAATAACCCTAAAACTAACCCCAGCATAACCCTAAAACTAACCCCAGCACAACCCTAAAACTAACCCTTAAACTAACCCCAGCCTAACCCCAGCATAACCCTAAAACTAACCCTTAAACTAACCCCAGCATAACCCTAAAACTAACCCCAGCATAACCCTAAAACTAACCCCAGCACAACCCTAAAACTAACCCCAGCATAACCCTAAAACTAACCCTTAAACTAACCCCAGCATAACCCTAAAACTAACCCTTAAACTAACCCCAGCACAACCCTTAAACTAACCCCAGCACAACCCTAAAACTAACCCCAGCACAACCCTAAAACTAACCCCAGCACAACCCTAAAACTAACCCCAGCAAAACCCTAAAACTAACCCCAGCACAACCCTAAACTAACCCCAGCACAACCCTAAAACTAACCCCAGCACAACCCTAAAACTAACCGCAGCACAACCCTAAAACTAACCCCAGCACAACCCTAAAACTAACCCCAGCACAACCCTAAAACTAACCCCAGCACAACCCTAAAACTAACCGCACAACCCTAAAACTAACCGCAGCACAACCCTAAAAACTAACCGCAGCACAACCCTAAAACTAACCCCAGCACAACCCTTTAAACTAACCCCAGCACAACCCTAAAACTAACCCCAGCACAACCCTAAAACTAACCCCAGCACAACCCTAAAACTAACCCCAGCACAACCCTAAAACTAACCCCAGCACAACCCTAAAACTAACCCCTAAACTAACCCCAGCACAACCCTAAAACTAACCCCAGCACAACCCTAAAACTAACCCAGCACAACCCTAAAACTAACCCCAGCATAACCCTAAAAAACTAACCGCAGCACAAATCCTAGCACAACCCAAAACTAAAACTTACCCCAGCACAACCCTAAAACTTACCCCAGCACAACCCTAAAACTAACCCCAGCACAACCCTAAAACTAACCCCAGCACAACCCTAAAACTAACCCCAGCACAACCCTAAAACTAACCCCAGCACAACCCTAAAACTAACCCCAGCACAACCCTAAAACTAACCCCAGCACAACCCTAAAACTAACCCCAGCACAACCCTAAAACTAACCCTTAAACTAACCCCAGCACAACCCTAAAACTAACCCCAGCACAACCCTAAAACTAACCCCAGCACAACCCTAAAACTAACCCCAGCATAACCCTAAAACTTACCCCAGCACAACCCTAAAACTTACCCCAGCACAACCCTAAAACTAACCCCAGCATAACCCTAAAACTAACCCTAAACTAACCCCAGCACAACCCTAAAACTAACCCCAGCACAAACCCTAAAACTAACCCCAGCACAACCCTAAAACTAACCCCAGCATAACCCTAAAACTAACCCTAAACTAACCCCCCAGCCTAACCCTAAAACTAACCCCAGCATAACCCTAAAACTAACCCCAGCACAACCCTAAAACTAACCCCAGCACAACCCTAAAACTAACCCCAGCATAACCCTAAAACTAACCCCAGCATAACCCTAAAACTAACCCCAGCACAACCCTAAAACTAACCCCAGCACAACCCTAAAACTAACCCCAGCCTAACCCCAGCATAACCCTAAAACTAACCCCAGCATAACCCTAAACTAACCCCAGCATAACCCTAAAACTAACCCCAGCATAAACCTAAAACTAACCCCAGCACAACCCTAAAACTAACCCCAGCACAACCCTAAACTAACCCCTTAAACTAACCCCAGCACAACCCTAAAACTAACCCCAGCACAACCCTAAAACTAACCCCAGCACAACCCTAAAACTAACCCCAGCATAACCCTAAAACTTACCCCAGCACAACCCTAAAACTTACCCCAGCACAACCCTAAAACTAACCCCAGCATAACCCTAAAACTAACCCTTAAACTAACCCCAGCACAACCCTAAAACTAACCCCAGCACAACCCTAAAACTAACCCCAGCACAACCCTAAAACTAACCCCAGCACAACCCTAAAACTAACCCCAGCATAACCCTAAAACTAACCCCAGCACAACCCTAAAACTAACCCCAGCACAACCCTAAAACTAACCCCAGCATAACCCTAAAACTAACCCCAGCATAACCCTAAAACTAACCCCAGCACAACCCTAAAACTAACCCCAGCACAACCCTAAAACTAACCCTTAAACTAACCCCAGCACAACCCTAAAACTAACCCCAGCACAACCCTAAAACTAACCCCAGCACAACCCTAAAACTAACCCCAGCATAACCCTAAAACTAACCCCAGCACAACCCTAAAACTAACCCCAGCACAACCCTAAAACTAACCCCAGCACAACCCTAAAACTAACCCCAGCACAACCCTAAAACTAACCCCAGCACAACCCTAAAACTAACCCCAGCACAACCCTAAAACTAACCCCCAGCCTAACCCTAAAACTAACCGCAGCTGCTAACCCATAATGTAATTCTAACCTTAACCCTAAACCCCCTAGAAATAGTATTTGACCTCATGGTGACTAACAAAATGCCCCCAGGTGGTCAAATTCTTGTTTGTTTACTATTCTTGTGGGGACTTGAACACGTACATACGCACACACACACACACACACACACACACACACACACATAAATTCTACTCGACCCTCCATTAAATAACCAGTGGGATGTAACAGCCTAGCTAGATGATTACACACATTACATGTTGTGTATTCCAGCTGGTTCACATGTTGTTTGCATTTAGTCTCAGGAGGATTACTCTATTCCTCGTCTGTCTCTCTGTCTCGCTGTCTGTCTTCGTTCTCCTAATGAGCGTAACCTAGCTGGCCCCTCAGTTTGTTCAGGGTGAGAAGGGCGATCAGTCAAAGTGCTGAGGAAACAGAAGTTTGTTGATGTACTAAAAGGGAGGTTCACTTGTGTTAAGGAAGTGCAGTCCAGTCAGCGACTCGTGACCAACGTGGGAAACAGTGCGTGACGGATAGCTATGGCAGAGAGCCTTTTGTTGTTTTGGAAGCACTTTAGTATATCAAGGCTGTTGGACTCATTAAATAATAAATGTCATTCATCCAGGGCATTTGATAGTAATGACTCCTATAGAGGTTTGCACCATTACTATTTCCTGGCATTTGATGCCCTGAAAAGGGACTGGAGATACACAGCAGTTTGTTTTGTTTTTACTCGTAATGTGAGAGAGTTACTTTATGATTGTCTGAACAGTGAATCAACAAAAAATAACAAAAAATACCTTTATTGTTGTTATTATTATGATTGTTAGCATGATAATTCTAATAATTATTCTTGTTATTATTATGATTGTTATGATGTTATGTCATTATTATAATTATTATTGTTATTACTGTTATTGTTATTATCATAATTATTAATATTTGTTTTATTATTATTAACACATTTTATTATTATTATTATTATTATTGTTGTTCATATTATTATTGTTGTTATTGTTAATATTATTATTGTTATTATAATTATTGTTATTATTATTATTAGGGGTTCAGAAAGGACTAACCAATGAATAAATAATGAACTGTTAATTAACCCTCTAGGACACTGAGGTGTACAAGGCGTCAGTCAGGGACAACATGATGAGGTGGCAGGGTAACCTGCGGCTCCACGGGTCAGCTGACTGGGTCATCGTTGTCGTGGAGACCAGCGACGCCAAGAAGAAGAACAAGACCAACATCCTGCCTCGCTCTTCCTTAGTGGACAAGATCCGCAACGACTTCTGTAACAAGCAGAATGACCGGTGAGACACACAAGATACAAACAAAATGGACACACTTTACAACACAAGATACAAACAAAATGGACACACTTTACAACACAAGATACAAACAAAATGGAGGCTGGAAATGAAAAACACAAATAGCCAGACGAAAGAATTGTTCTGACAGATCAGATACAAATGTCTCTCATTTGCTCTTTCTCTCTCCTCTCTTTCCTTCTTTCCTTCTCTCCTCTCTCTTTCTCTCTCCTTCTCTCCTCTCTCTCTCCTTCTCCCCTTCTCTCTCTTTCTCACCTAGTTGTGTGGTTCTGTCAGACCCTCTAAAGAATTCGTCCAGGTCTCAGGAGTCGTGGAGTGCCTTCCTGCTGAAGCTGAGGACTCTACTGCTGATGTCCTTCACTCAGAACCTGGGACGCTTCGAGGAGGACATGCGCACCCTCCGGGAGAAACGCAATCAGCCCGGCTGGAGCTTCTGTGACTACTTCATGGTACAGGTAGGTCTGTACCTGCCAGTCTGTGTGTCTCAGGTGAGAGCATGTCTCAGGTGAATCTGTGGTTTTATACAGGAAGAAGAGGGTGTGTGTGTTTATTTATATATATATATAAATATATAGCGTATGTACACTACCATTCAAAAGTTTGTAGTCACTTAGACATTTTTGAAAGAAAAGCACATTTTTTTGTCCATTAAAATAACATCAAATTGATCAGAAATACGGTGTAGACATTGTTAATGTTGTAAATGACTATTGTAGCTGGAAACGGACGATTTTTAATGGAATATCTACATAGGCGTACAGAGGCCCATTATCAGCAACCATCACTCCTGTGTTGTGTTAGCTAATCCAAGTTTATCCTTTTAAAAGGCTAGTTGACCATTAGAAATCCCTTTTGCAATTATGTTAGCTCAGCTGAAAGCTGTTGTTCTGATTAAAGAAGCAATAAAACTTGGCTTAGACTAGTTGAGTATGAGGAGCATCAGCATTTGTGGGCTCAAAATGGCCAGAAACAAATAACTTTCTTCTGAAACTCGTCAGTCTATTCTTGTTCTGAGAAATGAAGGCTAGTCCATTGCCAAGAAACTGAAGATCTGGTACAACGCTGTGTACTACTCCCTTCACAGAACAGCACAAATTGGCTCTAACCAGAATAGAAAGAGGAGTCGGAGGCCCCGGTGCACAACTGAGCAAGAGGACAAGTACATTAGTGTGTAGTTTGAGAAACAGATGCCTCACAAGTCCGCAACTGGCAATTTTGTTAAATATTACCTAAAAAACACCAGTCTCAACGTCAATAGTGAAGAGGCGTCTCCGGGATGCTTTTGTGTGTGTGTGTGTGTACTAATCAGTTTCTGAACTGTATGTTCGATCACGTGTGATGTGTATCTGTGTTTTCGTGTGTGTGTGTGTGTGTGTGTGTGTGTGTGTTGTGCAGGAGGAGTTGGCCTTTGTGTTTGAGATGCTACAGCAGTTTGAGGATGCTCTGCTACAGTACGACGAGCTGGACGCCCTCTTCACTCAGTATGTTCTCAACTTCGGGGCTGGAGGTACATGTATATGGATGGAGGCACCATCCCTACGGTGAAGCATGGTGGTGGCAGCATCATGCTTTGGGGTGTAGCAAAAATAATTAAAAACCTGCTTTGTCATTATGGGGTAATGTGTGTGTAGATTGATGAGGATAACATGCTTTTTAATCCATTTTAATATAAGACTGTAACGTTTACAAAATGTGGAAAATCAAGGGGTCTAAATACTTTCCCGAGGGTACTGTATAACATTATATGCCATTTAGCAGACGCTTTAATCCAATGCAATTTATAGTCATGCGTGGGCATACATTTTACAGACAAGTGGTCCCGGAATCGAACCCACAACCCTAGATTTGCAAACAGAATGCTTAACCAACTGAGCTAAAGGACCACATAAATATATAGCCACCTCCGGTGGCACAGTGGTCTAAGGTTGTGCCACTAGAGATCCTGGTTCGAGTCCAGGCTCTGTCGCAGCTGGCCGGGACCGGGAGACTCACAATTGGCGACCGGGAGACTCACAATTGGCGACCGGGAGACTCACAATTGGCCTTGCCGGTTTTGCCGGCAAGGATGTCCTTGTCACATCGCGCTCGAGCGACTCCTGTGGCGGGCCGGGTGTACACGCTGACACGGTCGCCAGGGTACGGTTTCCTCCACACATTGATGCAACTTGCTTCCGGGTTATGGGCATTGTGTCAAGAAGCAGTGCATCTCGGCTGGGTCGTGTTTCGGAGGACGCACGGCTCTTGACCTTCGCCTCTTCCGAGTCCATACGGGAGTTGCAGCGATGAGACAAGACTGTAACTACCAATTGGCCGACACGAAAATGGGGAGAAAGCTAAGAGTTGAGGAGAGACTGACTGCATCACTTCTTTTTGATAAGAAACATCAATGTGTTAAAAATCCCAAATTGTTTGCATAGTCAACTTATACAAAGCTCTGACACACGCACTTACCCCACCAGACATGCCACCAGGGGTCTTTTCACTGTCCCCAAATCCAGAACAAATTCTAGAAAGCGTACAGTATTATACAGAGCCGTTATTGCATGGAACTTTCTTCCATCTCATATTGCTGAAATAAAACAACAAACCTGGTTTCAAGAAATAGATAAAGCAACACCTCACGGCACAACGCCTCTCTCCTATCTGACCTAGATAGTTGGTGTGTATGTATTGATATGTAGGCTGTGTGTAGTTCTGTCCTTGAGCTGTTCTTGTCTATTAATGTCCTGTATTATGTCATGTTTCATGTGTTGTGTGGACCCCAGGAAGAGTAGATGTTGCTTTTGCAACAGCCAATGGGGATCCTAATAAAATACCCCCCAAACAATGCCCCAAAATCACTCAAGCTTTATAAGTCAGCGACTCAATACATTAAAATCAGCATATAGTTGTCTTTATGCTCGCCTGTTTGTAGACGGGACCAATGGGCTGGGTTCCTTCTGCTCCCGGTGAAGAGCTGGACTGGCTTGCTCCTGCGGCGCCCCATAGACATGGAGAAGAGAGATGGGATCCAACGCGGGCAGGCTAGCTTGCTAGACTTACGCAGCTACCTGTTCTGTCGTCAGTGTACCCTGCTCATCTTCCTCCAGAGGCCATGGGAGGTGACACAGAGAGCCCTGGAGCTGCTGCATAACTGTGTCCAGGAGCTATGCCTGCTGGAGGTATGGTTACTGGGTGGTGATGGAGGTACGGTTACTGGGTGGTGATGGAGGTACGGTTACTGGGTGGTGATGGAGGTACGGTTACTGGGTGGTGATGGAGGTACGGTTACTGGGTGGTGATGGAGGTACGGTTACTGGGTGGTGATGGAGGTACGGTTACTGGGTGGTGATGGGGGTACGGTTACTGGGTGGTGATGGAGGTACGGTTACTGGGTGGTGATGGAGGTACGGAGGTACGGTTACTGGGTGGTGATGGAGGTACGGTTACTGGGTGGTGATGTCGGGTACGGTTACTGGGTGGTGATGGAGGTACGGTTACTGGGTGGCGATGGAGGTACGGTTACTGGGTGGCGATGGGGGTACGGTTACTGGGTGGCGATGGGGGTACGGTTACTGGGTGGCGATGGGGGTACGGTTACTGGGTGGCGATGGAGGTACGGTTACTGGGTGGTGATGGGGGTACGGTTACTGGGTGGTGATGGAGGTACGGAGGTACGGTTACTGGGTGGTGATGGAGGTACGGTTACTGGGTGGTGATGGGGGTACGGTTACTGGGTGGTGATGGGGGTACGGCTACTGGGTGGTGATGGGGGTACGGTTACTGGGTGGCGTTGGGAGTACGGTTACCGGGTGGCGATGGGGGTACGGTTACTGGGTGGCGATGGGGGTACGGTTACTGGGTGGCGATGGGGGTACGGTTACTGGGTGGCGATGGAGGTACGGTTACTGGGTGGTGATGGAGGTACGGAGGTACGGTTACTGGGTGGTGATGGAGGTACGGTTACTGGGTGGTGATGGAGGTACGGTTACTGGGTGGTGATGGAGGTACGGTTACTGGGTGGTGATGGGGGTACGGTTACTGGGTGGTGATGGGGGTACGGTTACTGGGTGGTGATGGAGGTACGGTTACTGGGTGGTGATGGGGTGGAGTTTTCTTGCTGCTTCGGCCTCACTTATTTTTCTCTCTCTCTCTGTCTCTCTCTGTGTGTGTGTGTGTGTGTGTGTGTGTGTGTGTGTGT
>NW_027015590.1:0-11298 GCF_036934945.1 Oncorhynchus masou masou
CAAAAAGAACGTAGTATAATGCAGGATGCACCTGCCAGGCAGACTCCGACAGGATAGGACAAGGTGGAAGCAAACGGGACGACAGCTTGCTTCTGGCATCAAAAAAACACAAACAAGAATCAGACACTGAAAGTAGCAGGAACAGAGAGAGAAATAGAGACCTAATCAGAGGGGGAAGAGAGAACAGGTGTGAAAGAGTGAATGAGCTAGTTAGAGGAGATGTAGAACAGCTGAAGAATGAGAGACAGAGAAGGTAACCTAAAAAGACCAGCAGAGAGAGACAGAGTGAAGAGAAAGGACAGGAACAGACATAACAAGACATGACAGTACCCCCCCACTTCACCGAGCGCTCCTGGCGCACGAGGAGGAAACCTGGCGGCAACGGAGGAAATCATCGATCAGCGAACGGTCCAGCACGTCCCGAGAGGGAACCCAACTCCTCTCCTCAGGACCGTACCCCTCCCAATCCACTAGGTACTGATGACCACGGCCCCGAGGGCGCATGTCCAAAATCTTACGAACCCTGTAGATGGGTGCGCCTCGACAAGGATGGGGGGGGGACGAGCGGGGCGCGCGAAGAACGGGCTTAACACAGGAGACATGGAAGACCGGGGTGAACGCGACGAAGATAGCTGGAGAAGAAGTCGCACTGCGACAGGATTAATGACCTGAGAAATACGGAACGGACCAATGAACGCGGGGCCAACTTGCGAGAAGCTGTCTTAAGGGGAAGGTTCTGAGTGGAGAGCCATACTCTCTGACCGCAACAATATCTAGGACTCTTGGTCCTACGCTATTAGCGGCCCTCACAGTCTGCGCCCTATTACGGCAAAGTGCCGACCTGACCCCCTTCCAGGTGCGTCGCAACGCTGGACAAAAGCCTGAGCGGAGGGGACGAGGACTCGGCGAGCTGAGATGAGAACAGCGGAGGCTGGTACCCGAGGCTACTCTGAAAAGGGGATAGACCGGTAGCAGACGAGGGAAGCGAGTTGTGGGCGACTCTGCCCAGGGAGCTGTTCTGACCAAGACGCAGGGTTACGAAAAGAAAGACTGCGTAAATGCGACCAACAGTCTGATTGGCCCGTTCGGGCTTGACCGTTAGACTGGGGATGAAAGCCGGACGAGAGACTGACGGAAGCCCCAATCAAACGGCAAAACTCCCTCCAAAATTGAGACGTGAACTGCGGGCCTCTGTCGGAAACGACGTCAGACGGAAGGCCATGAATTCGGAAAACATTCTCGATAATGATCTGAGCCGTCTCCTTAGCAGAAGGGAGCTTATCGAGAGGAATGAAATGAGCCGCCTTAGAGAATCTATCGACAACCGTAAGAATAACTGTCTTCCCGCTGATGAAGGCAGTCCGGTGATAAAATCTAGCGATGTGAGACCACGGTCGAGAGGGAATGGGAAGCGGTCTGAGACGGCCGGGCAGGAGGAGACGGATTTAGTCTGCGCGCAGACCGAACAAGCGGCGACAAATCGACGCGCGTCACGTTCCCGAGGCCACCAGAAACGCTTGGCGAATGGAAGCGAGTTTTCCCCGAACGCTCGGGGTGGCCGGCTAACTTGGCAGAGTGGGCCCACTGAAGAACGGCCGACGAGTAGGAACGGGAACGAACAGAAGGTTCCAGGACAAGCTCGCGGCGACGGAGTGTGAGCGAGTGCTTGCTTTACCTGCCTCTCAATTCCCCAGACAGTCAACTCCGACAACACGCCCGTCAGGGAGAATCCCCTCGGGGTCGGTGGAGACCTCAGAAGAACTGAAGAGACGAGATAAAGCATCAGGCTTTGGTGTTTTTTGAGCCCGGACGATAAGAAATAACAAACTCGAAACGAGCAAAAAACAGAGCCCAACGAGCCTGACGCGCATTAAGTCGCTTGGCTGAACGGATGTACTCAAGGTTCCTATGGTCAGTCCAAACGACAAAAGGAACGGTCGCCCTCCAACCACTGTCGCCATTCGCCTAGGGCTAAGCGGATGGCGAGCAGTTCGCGATTACCAACATCATAGTTACGTTCTGACGGCGATAAGCGATGAGAGAAAAACGCGCAAGGATGGACCTTGCCGTCAGAGAGAGAGCGCTGAGAAAGAATGGCTCCCACGCCCACCTCTGACGCGTCAACCTCAACAACAAACTGTCTAGAGATGTCAGGTGTAACAAGAATAGGAGCGGGATGTAAACGACTTAAGAAGATCAAAAGCTCCTGGGCGGAAACGGACCACTTAAAGCACGTCTTAACAGAAGTAAGGGCTGTGAGGAGCTGCCACCTGACCGAAATTACGGATGAAACGACGATAGAAATTAGCGAAGCCCAGAAAGCGCTGCAGCTCGACGCGTGACTTAGGAACGGGCCAATCAATGACAGCCTGGACCTTAGCGGGATCCATCTTAATGCCCTCAGCGGAAATAACGGAACCGAGAAAAGGGACAGAGGCGGCATGAAAAATGCACTTCTCAGCCTTCACATAAAGACAGTTCTCCAAAAGGCGCTGAGGACGTTGGCCGCACGTGCTGAACATGAATCGAGAGAGACGGAGAAAAATCAGGATATCGTCCATGTAAACGAAAACAAAAATGTTCAGCATGTCTTCTCAGGACGTCGTTAACTAGTGCCTGAAAGACAGCTGGAGCGTTAACGAGGCCGAAAGGAAGAACCCGGTATTCAAAGTGCCCTAACGGAGTGTTAAACGCCGTCTTCCACTCGTCCCCCTCCCTGATGCGCACGAGATGGTAGGCGTTACGAAGGTCCAATTTGGTGAAAAACCTGGCTCCCTGCAGGATCTCGAAGGCTGAAGACATAAGAGGAAGCGGATAACGATTCTTAACTGTTATGTCATTCAGCCTCGATAATCCACGCATGGGGCGCAGGGACCCGTCCTTCTTCTGAACAAAAAAACCCCGCCCGGCGGGAGAGGAGGAGGAGACTATGGTACCGGCGTTGAGCGAAACCGACAAATAATCCTCGAGAGCCTTACGTTCGGGAGCCGACAGAGAGTATAATCTACCCCCGGGGGGAGTAGTTCCCGGAAGGAGATCAATACTACAGTCATACGACCGGTGTGGAGGGAGAGAAGTGGCCTTGGAACGACTGAACACCGTGCGCAGATCGTGATACTCCTCCGGCACCCCTGTCAAATCGCCAGGCTCCTCCTGTGAAGTAGAGACAGAGGAAACAGGAGGGATAGCAGACATTAAACAGGTCACATGACAAGAAACATTCCAGGATAGGATAGTATTACTAGACCAATTAATAGAAGGGTTATGGCGCACTAGCCAGGATGACCCAAAACAACAGGTGTAAAAGGTGAACGAAAAATTAAAAAGAAATGGTTTCGCTATGATTACCAGAGACAGTGAGGGTTAAAGGCAGCGCCTCACGCTGAATCTTGGGGAGAGAACTACCATCTAAAGCGAACAAGGCCGTGGGCTCCCTAACTGTCTGAGAGGAATGTCATGTTCCCGAGCCCAGGTCTCGTCCATAAAACAGCCCTCCGCCCAGAGTCTATCAAGGCACTGCAGGAAGCAGATGAACCGGGCCAGCGGAGATGGACCGGAAAGGTAGTGCGTGATCCAGAAGGAGAGGCCTGAGTAGTTGCGCTCACCAGTAGCCCTCCCTTTACTGATGAGCTCTGGCTTTTACTGGACATGAGGTGACAAAATGACCAGCGGAGCCGCAGTAGAGACAGAGGCGATTGGTGATTCTCCGTTCCTTCTCCTTGGCCGAGATGCGGATACCCCCAGCTGCATAGGCTCAGCATCCGAGCCGGCGGAGGAGGGTGGCAGTGATGCGGCAGGTGGCAGTGATGTGGAGAGGGAGCAACGGAGAACGCGAGCTCCTTTCCACGAGCTCGGCGACGAAGATCAAACCGTCGCTCTATGCGAATAGCGAGAGCTATTAAGGAGTCCAGACAGGAAGGAACCTCCCGGGAGAGGATCTCATCCTTAACCTCGACGAGGAGACCCTTCCAGAAAACGAGCGAGCAAAGCCGGCCGCTCCAGTCACTAGAGGCAGCGAGAGTGCAAACTCAATAGAATAATCCGTTATGGATCTATTCCCCTGACATAGGGAAGACAGGGCCCTGGAAGCCTCCTCGCCAAAAAAAACAGAACGGTCAAAAACCCGTATCATCTCCTCCTTAAAGTCCTGATACTGGTTAATACACTCAGCCCTCGCTCCCAGATTGCCGTGCCCCACTCACGCGCCCGTCCGGGTAAGGAGAGAAATGACGTAGGCGATGCGGGCTGCGCCTCCTGGAGTAAGTGTTGGGCTGGAGAGAACACCACATCACACTGAGTGAGGAATGAGCGGCACTCAGTGGGCTCCCCCAGAGTAACACGGCGGGTTGTTGATCCTGGGCTCTGGAGACTCGGAAACCCTGGAAGTGGGCGGATCGAGGTGGAGTTGGTGAACCTGTCTTGTGAGGTCGGAGACTTGGACGGCCAGGGTCTCAACGGCATGTCGAGCAGCAGACAACTCCTCCTCGTGTCTGCCTAGCATCGCTCCCTGGATCTCGACGGCGGAGTGAAAAGGGTCCGGAGCCGCTAGGGTCCATTCTTGGTCTGATTCTTCTGTTATGTACTTGAGTGAAGACCCAAAAGCGGGTTTTAACAGAAAACAGAGTTCTTTAATGAAAAAACAGGAATGGCATAAATCCTCTTCCAACGTAGTCAATGGAACAAAAGAACGTAGTATAATGCAGGATGCACCTGCCAGGCAGACTCCGACAGGATAGGACAAGGTGGAAGCAAACGGGACGACAGCTTGCTTCTGGCATCAAAAACACAAACAAGAATCAGACACTGAAAGTAGCAGGAACAGAGAGAGAAATAGAGACCTAATCAGAGGGGAAGAGAGAACAGGTGTGAAAGAGTGAATGAGCTAGTTAGAGGAGATGTAGAACAGCTGAAGAATGAGAGACAGAGAAGGTAACCTAAAAAGACCAGCAGAGAGAGACAGAGTGAAGAGAAAGGACAGAACAGACATAACAAGACATGACACATGCACCTGATAAGAAACTGACAGTTACAACTCTTAAGGCCTCATGGATTGATGAGGAATTGAAAAAGTGGCATGGTTGAAAGAGATGTGGCAAAAGGAGCAGCTTATAATTCTAGATGCACATCTGACTGGCTGACTTCCTGCAAATTGAGAAATTATGTGACTAAACTCAACAAAAAGCAGAAGAAACTGTATTATGAAGCCCAGATCAATGATATAAAGAATGTCCAAAAAAAAACTTTTGCATAAAAAATGCTCATGCACAAATAACAAATAATGAAAGAAAAGAAATTGCAAGTTTGAATTTTGAGAAGTTAGTGAGAGAGGTAAAAAAAATATTATTGACCAATAACGACAAAATTCTGACATTGACAACTTAGATGGAAAGCTTCTGATGGTAGCTGACTCTGTAGCCACTCCTATCTGTCATATCTTTAATCTGAGCATAGAGGAAAGTCTTGTTCTCAGGCTTGAGGAAGCCAAAGTAAATCCACTTCCCAAGAATGGTAAGAGGCAGTTACTGGTTCTAACAGCAGACTTATCAGCTTGTTGCCAGCTCTTAGCACACTGTTGGAAAAATGGTGTTTAACCAAACACAATGCTATTTCTCTGTAAACAAATTAACAACAGCTTTCAGCATGCCTTTAGAGAAGGACACTCAGCATGTGCTGCACTGACACAAATGACTGATGATTGGTTGAAAGAAATTGATAATACTACGATTGTGGGAGCTGTACTGTTAGATTTCAGCACAGGCTTTGATATTGTTGACCATAATCTGTTGTTGATTAACCTGTTGAAACTTAGGCGCAATTTCATTTTTGGATGAAAAACGTTCCCGTTTTAAACAAGATATTTTGTCACAAAAAGATGCTCGACTATGCATATAATTGGTAGCTTTGGAAAGAAAAACACTCTGACGTTTCCAGATTGCAAAGATATTTTCTGTGCGTGCCCTAGAACGTGAGCTTCAGGCAAAACCAAGATGACGGCATCCAGGAAATGAGCAGGATTTGAGGCTCTGTTTTCCATTGTCTCCTTATATGGCTGTGAATGCGAGAGGAGTAAGTCTGCCCTTTCTGTCGTTTCCAAGGTGTCTGCAGCATTGTGACGTATTTGTAGGCATATCTGTCAGGATTTGGCCAGGGTTGTTCCGGGTTTTGGTCACTATATGCCCCCATTGTGCTTTTTGACCTTATGTTTTTTCCCTTGTTCCCCATTATTATTTGCACCTGTACCTCGTTTTCCCCTGATTGTATTTAAACCCTTAGTTTCCTCAGTTCTGTGCTCTGTGTTTGTATGTTAGCACCCAGCCCTAGTGTTCTGTGTATTCCTGTCGATTCCGTGGATGCTCTTGTGGAATTCTGTTTTTGTTTTTGAGTATCTCTTGAGGCTTTTTTGTGCTATTCCTACCACCTTTTGGATTTGCCATTTTTGTATTGGAAGGACTTCTCCTTTTTACTTTATTAAATACACCGTCTTAAGTACTGCTGTGTCTGCCTCATCTTCTGGGTTCTGCTGACTATTCGTGGCTCAGTTGGTTAAGTGACTGTTTCTCACTCCGGAGACCCAGGTTCGTAACCGGGTCCTGACAGAAACACAGAGCCAAAATGAACCCAGAGGCAGCCAGTTCCCAGGACCTTTTTGCCATGCTGTCCCACCACCAGGAGACTGTCCAACGCCACGAAGCCGCCCTGGTTCAGCAAGAGGCCTTAATGGCTAGACATTCTCATCTTCTGTCGGAGATGCTGACTTCCATTAAGCAAATATCTGATCGTCTTACCCGGCAACAGTTCCCGTCCCAGTACCTCAGATTCACGTACCCATGGCAGTTAACCCCCTGGCTGAACTCGTCTTCCACCTCCCCAACGGTTCTCAGGTGATCCAAGTGCTTGTAAAGGGTTTCTCACCCAATGTTCTCTCCTTTGAGCTACAACCCTCGTCGTTTCCCACCGACCGGTCTAAGATCGCTTATATCATCACCCTGCTGTCGGAAAAGCCCTGGCCTGGGCTACTGCTGTGTGGGATGCCCATAGTTCCTGCTGTGCCAGCTACTCTGCCTTTGCTGAGGAATTCAAACGAGTGTTTCAAGGCCCAAGCAGTGGTTCTGACTCAGCCAAACAGCTCCTGACTCTCCACCAAGGTTGGCGCAGCGTGACGGACTATGCCATCCAGTTCCGCACGGTGGCAGCAGCAAGTGGCTGGAACAACGAGGCGCTCACGGTGTGCTTTCTGAAAGGCCTTTCCGACACTATCCAAGATGAACTGGCCACTGGGAACCACCGGACAATCTCGAGTCCCTGATCAAGTTGGCCTCACGCATTGACCAGCGTCTGAGAGAGAGAGAACTCAACCGTAGACCTCTAGCCCCTATCAGTCCCAGCTCCGAGTCCCCACCTTTATCCTCGCTGGCTCCATCGGAACCCATGCAGATTGGACGCATCTCCCAGGCTGAGAGAGACCGCCGGATGAGGGAGCGACGCTGTCTATATTGCGGCAAACCGGGCCATTTCCGTCTCCACGTGTCCCGGCTCCAGGGAAACGCTTCTGTCCCGCACAGACCGGGGGAACTGTAACGGGAAACATAACCTCCTCCCATCCGTCCAACTCCCGTCTGCTCATTCCAGTCACCTCTCCTGGGACAACCACAAGCTTCACCTTCAAGCCTTGGTAGACTCTGGAGCCGCAGGTAACTTCATGGATGGTGTCTGGGCGAAGGAGAATGGCGTTCCTCTGAACCTCTAAGTGAACCCATGAGGGTCACTACATTGGATGGAAGCCCTTTGGGATCTGGACTTGTCACTCATGTCACTACCTCCTTGCGACTTTCAGTTTCACAACACCAGGAATTGATGAACTTTCATTTGATCTCCTGTTCCGAGTTCCCTCTCGTCCTTGGATACCCCTGGCTTCACAGCCATAACCCTCACATCGACTGGTCTGTGGGCACTATCAAGCAGTGGGGTCCTACGTGCCAAGCTACTTGTATTTTCCAGAATTCCCCCGAGTTCTACTCCCGAGTCTTTAGAATCCATCGACCTGACCCGAGTTCCCGAGTGTTACCATGACCTCAAACTGGTGTTTAGCAAACAGAGGGCCACCATGCTACCACCCCATAGACCTTACGATTGCCCCATCGACCTGTTTCGGGCACTTGCCCCCCCAGGGGTCGGATCTTTTCCTATCTCCACCCGAACGAGCTGCTATGGATCTTGACTCCGCGGAACGCATACCATCTTATGCGGACTGGGGACCTGGTGACGAGTGGAAGACCGCTTTCAACACGCCTACTGGTCACTATGAATACTTGGTGATGCCCGGCCTGACCACGCCCCCAGCGGGTGTTCCAAGCGCTCATAAACGATGTGCTTAGGATATGCTTAACATTTGTGTTCGTCATTTCTGGATGACATCCTCATCTTTCGAGCTCCCCTTCAAGAACACACTAAGCATGTCAGACAGCACTAAACGCCTCCTGGACAGCCATCTGTACGTTGCCGGGAAAAATGTGAATTCCATTCATCCCGAGTACAATTCCTGGGATTTGTAGTGGAAAATCCCGGTCGAGTCCAAATGGACCCCAGGAAGGTAGGGCTAGGAAGGATTGCCCACCTCTAACCAAGTATGTGTCTGCGTTTCCTGCTTCTAGCAACCCTACCAAGTTCATCAAGAACTTCAGCTTGGTGGCAGCCCCTCTCTCAGCTTTAACCAAGGGTGGCAATGCAAGGCTTTTGTGGGGAAGAAGCTGAGACGGCTTTCCAAGGACTCAAGCAGCTGCGTTCTCTGCTCCCATCCTGATACTACCGACTACGGATGAACCATTTGTGGTGGAGGTAGACGTATCAGAGGTTGGTGTTGGAGCTGTCCTGTCTCAGAGGGGTGAAGACAAGAAGCTTCATCCTGTGCGCTTTCTTCTCACACCGGCTTACCCCGACTGAGAGGAACTACGATGTGGGGATCGTGAACTCCTAGCGGTTAAGATGGCATTGAAGGAATGGAGACACTGGCTCGAGGGGGCTTCTCACCCGTTTGCAGTGCTTACGGACCACAAAAATCTGGAGTATATCCAGCAGGCGAAGCGGTTGAACTCTAGACAAGCTAGATGGTCTCTTTTCTTCAATCGATTCCAGTTTATCCTCACCTATCGGCCCGGGTCAAGAATCTCAAACCGGATGCCCTGTCCCGAGTCTACGCCTCCTGCCATTCGAGATGACACGGACATGCCTGTCCTTCCTGCTGCTAAGATTGTGGCTCCGATCTCGTGGCAAGTTGAGGATACCGTGAGACGTGCTCTGCTTAGCGAACCGGACCCGAAAGGAGGTCCTGCTAATCGGTTGTTTGTCCCCAAGGCAGTGAGGACTCAGGTCCTTCTGTGGGGGCACTCTCTCGCCTCACCTGTCATCCGGGCGTAGGTCGCACCTTGGAGTTCATCCAGCGTAAGTTCTGGTGGCCTACCATAAGAGAAGACGTTGCCACTTTCGTCAATGCCTGTCCCTGTGCTGCCAGGGCAAATCTTCCTCACCTCCGCCCTCAAGGACTCCTTCACCCTTTACCTGTTCCCCACAGACCCTGGTCCCATATCTCATTGGACTTTATTACTGGACTTCCTCCATCCCATGGCAATACTACTATCCTAGTCATAATCGACAGGTTTTCAAAGGCGGCCAGGTTCGTCCTCTCTGACTAAGTTACCTTCTGCCAAGGAAACGGCTGGAGTTGGTAATTAATCATGTGTTCCGAGTCTTCGGCATTCCTCAAGATATGGTTTCTGACAGAGGTCCCCAGTTCGCCTCAAGGTTTTGGAAGGCCTTCTGCCAACTCATGGGGGCTTCTGCCAGTCTATCTTCAGGGTACCATCCGGAGTCCAACGGCCAAACAGAGAGGATGAATCAAGAGCTGGAAACCACCCTCCGATGTATGACTGTGACAACCCGTCCACATGGTCATCCTTTATTGTTTGGGCCGAATACGCACAACACCCTTGCGCCCTCCTCCACTGGTATGTCCCCGCATCGAGTGTCAGTTTGGCTATGCTCCTCCATTGCTCTCGGACCAGGAGCAGAAGTCAGAGTGCCTTCTCAGCTGCAAGTATTTTTCCATGGAATTTAGAGAAGAATGCAGGCTTCCACGAACGATATATCAATGAAGAGATATGTGGAAAAACACCTTGAGGATTGATTCCAAACAACGTTTGCCATGTTTCAGTCGATATTGTGGAGTTAATTCGGAAAAAGTTTGACGTTGTAGTGACTGAATTGTCGGTTCGCTTCGGTAGCCAAATGTGATGGCACAAACGGAGCGATTATCTCCTACACGAGACGCTTCAGGCAAAACTGCGCATTTGGTATGTAACTGAGAGTCTCCTCATTGAAAACATCCGAAGCTTTTCAAAGTAAATGATTTTATTTATTTTGGCTATCTGGTTTTTGTGAAAATGTTGCGTGCAAATGCTACTCAAAATGCTAAGCTAGCTTAGCATACTCTTACACAAATTAGTCAATTGCTATGGTTCAAAAGCATATTTTGAAAATCTGAGATGACAGTGTTGTTAAGAAAAGGCTAAGCTTGAGAGCAGGCGCATTTATTTTCATTTTATTTGCGATTTTCAGAAATCGCTAACGTTTGCATTATGCTAATGAGCCTGAGGCTTTAGTCACGATCCCGGATCCGGGATGGGGAGTTTCAACCAGCTAATGAAATCACTGAAACCCTTAACAAAGAGTTGCATCTGTTTTGGAATGGGTGGCCAGTAATAAAATAGTCCTGAACATCTCTAAAACTAAGAGCATTGTATTTGGTACAAATCATTCCATAAGTTCTAGACCTCAGTTGAATCTGATAATGAATGGTGTGGCTGCTGAACAAGTTGAGAGACTAAATTACTTGGTGTTACCTTAGATTGTAAACTATAATGGTCCAAACATATAGATTCAATGGTTGTAAAGATGGGGAGTGATCTGTCCATAATAAAGAGATGTCCTGCTTTTTTGACACCACACTCCAAAAAGAAAGTCCTGCAGACTCTAGTTTTGTCTTATCTTGATTATTGTCCAGTCGTGTGGTCGAGTGCTGCAAGGAAAGACCTAGTTAAGCTGCAGCTGGCCCAGAACAGAGCATCTATGCATGGCAGTCTCTACGAGTTGAGGAGAGACTGACTGCATCACTTCTTCTTTTTATAAGAAACATTAATGTGTTGAAAATCCCTAATTGTTTGCATAGTCAACTTACACACAGCTCTGACTGTCACGTTCTGACCTTAGTTCCTTTGTTTTGTCTTTTGTTTTAGTATGGTCAGG
>NW_027015591.1:0-11298 GCF_036934945.1 Oncorhynchus masou masou
TAACGAAAACCGAAACAGCCTATACTAGTGTAAACTAACACGGAGACAGGAACAAGGACACTAAGTACAATCACCCACGAAACACACAAAGAATATGGCTGCCAAATATGGTTCCCAATCAGAGACAACGATAATCACCTGACTCTGATTGAGAACCGCCTCAGGCAGCCATAGACTAACGCTAGACATCCCACAAACCCCAAGACAAAACACACCACAGCCAACCCATGTCACCCTGGCCTGACCGAATAAATGAAGAATAATATAATAATATATTTCGACAAGGGCGCACAGAACCCCCCTAAGGTGCGGACTCCCGGATTCGCATCAAAACAATAGGGAGGGTCCGGGTGGACGATCTGTCCATGGTGGCGGCTCCGGCTCGGACGTGGAACCCACTCTCTATAAATGTCTTAGTCCCCCTCCTCGCGTCTAGGATAGTCCACCTTCGCCGGCGACCATGGCCTAGTAGTCCTCACCCAGAACCCCACTGGACTGAGTGGCAGCTCGGGACTGAGGGGCAGCTCGGGACTGAGGGGCAGCTCGGCACTGAGGGGAAGCCCAGCACTAAGAGGAAGCCCAGCACTGAGGAAGCTCTGCCAGGTAGTTGGATCCGGCAGATCCTGGCTGGTTGACGGTTCTGGCAGATCCTGGCTGACTGGCGAATCTGGAAGAGTCTGGCGGATCTGGAAGAGTCTGGCTGACTGGCGGATCTGGAAGAGTCTGGCTGACTGGCGGATCTGGAAGAGTCTGGCTGACTGGCGGATCTGGAAGAGTCTGGCTGACTGGCGGATCTGGAAGAGTCTGGCTGACTGGCGGGTCTGGAAGAGTCTGGCTGACTGGCGGATCTGGCGGCTTCTTGCAGACTGACAGCTCCTTGCAGACTGACAGCTCCTTGCAGACTGACAGCTCTGGCTGCGCTAAACAGGCGGGAGACTCCAGCAGCACTGTAGAGGAGGAAGGCTCTGGCTGCGCTAAACAGGCGGGAGACTCCAGCAGCGCAGGAGAGGAGGAAGGCTCCGGCTGCGCTAAACAGGCGGGAGACTCCAGCAGGGCAGGAGAGGAGAAAGGCTCCGACAGCGCTGAACAGGCGGGAGGCTCTGGCAGCGCTGGAGAGGAGAAAGGCTCTGATAGCGCTGAACAGGCGGGAGGCTCCGGCAGCGCAGGAGAGGAGGAAGGCTCTGGCTGCGCTAAACAGACGAGGCACACAGTAGGTCTGATGCGTGGTGCTGGCACTGGTGGTACTGGGCCGAGGACATGCACAGGAAGCCTGGTGCGGGCAGCTGCCACCGGAGGGCTGGTGTGTGGAGGTGGCACAGGATAGACCGGACTGTGCAGGCGCACTGGAGCTCTTGAGCACCGAGCCTGCCCAACTTTACCTGGCTCGATGCCCACTCTAGCCCGGCCAATACGAGGAGCTGGTATATACCGCACCGGGCTATGCACCCGCACTGGAGACACTGTGCGCTCCACAGCATAACACGGTGCCTGCCCGGTCTCTTTAGCCCCCCGGTAAGCACAGGAAGTTTGCGCAGGTCTCCTACTTCCGTGAGCCATACCCCGTGATCCCCCTCCAATAAATTTTTGGGGCTGACTCTCGGGCTTCCTTCCGCGCCGCCGTGCTTGCTTCGCCATCTCCATTATCCTATACCCTTCTTCGCACTGCTCCAGTGAATCCCAGGCGGGCTCCGGCACTCTCCCTGGGTCGACCGCCCACCTGTCTATTTGGTCCCAAGTAGTGTAGTCCTGATATTGTTGCTCCTGCTGCTGCTGTTGCTTCTCCTCATACCAAAGCCTCTCAGCTCTCGCCGCCTCCAGTTCTTCTTTGGGGCGGCGATATTCTCCAGGCTGATCCCAGGGTCCTTCTTCAAACAATTCGTCCTCCCATGTCGATACCTCCTTTTGTTGCTCCTTGGGGCGGCTACACTTCCCTGGTTTAGCCCAGGGTCCTCTCCCGTCGAGGATTTCCTCCCAAGTCCAAAAGTCCTTTTTATGCTGCTCCTGCTGCTGCCTTTGCTGTTTCTCCTTTGGCTCCTGCCTGTTGACACGCTGCTTGGTCCGTTTGTGGTGGGTGATTCTTTAACGGTTTTCATGCGGTGAAGGAGAGTTGGACCAAAATGCAGCGTGTAGATTGCGATCCATGTTTAACCTCTTACACTTATGGTGGCGCTATTTCATTTTTGGAAGAAAAACGTTCCCGTTTTAAACAAGATATTTTGTCACAAAAAGATGCTCGACTATGCATATAATTGCTACTGTTCGAAAGAAAACACTCTGACGTGTCCAGAAATACAAATATCTTCTCTGTGCGTGCCCTTTAACGTGAGCTTCAGGCAAAACCAAGATGACTTGGCATCCAGGAAATGACAAGGATTTTTGAGGCTCTGTCTTTCATGATCTCCTTATATGGCTGTGAACGCAAGAGGAATGAGTCTGCCCTTTCTGTCGTTTCCCCAAGGTGTCTGCAGCATTGTGACGTATTTGTAGGCAGATCGTTGGAAGATTGACCATAAGAGACCACATTTACCACGTGTCCGCCCGGTGTCCTGCGACCAAAATTGGTGCGCAAAAGTCACCTGCCAGTATTTTTCCATGGGGCACAGAGAGAGAAGCAAGCTTCCATGAACTGCATGTCAATGAAGAGATATGTGAAAAAACACCTTGAGGATTGATTCCAAACAACGTTTGCCATGTTTCGGTCGATATTATGTAGTTAATCCGGAAAAGTTTCCGTTGTAGGTGACTGCATTTTCGGTTTGTTTCGGTAGCCAGGCGCAATGTAGAAAACGGAACGATTTCTCCTACACACAGACGCTTTCAGGAAACACTGCGCATTTGGTATGTGGCTGGGAGTCTCCTCATTGAAAACATCAGAAGCTCTTCAAAGGTAAATGATTTTATTTATTTGGTTATCTGGCTTTTGTGAAAATGTTGCGTGCTACATGCTACACAAAATGCTATGCTAGCTTTGCATACTCTTACACAAATTAGTCAATTTCTATGGTTCAAAAGCATATTTTGAAAATCTGAGATGACAGTGTTGTTAAGAAAAGGCTAAGCTTGAGAGCAAACGCATTATTTTAATTTTATTTGTGATTTTCAGAAATCGTTAACGTTGCGTTATGCTAATGAGCCTGAGGCTTAGTCACAATCCCGGATCCGGGATGGGGAGTTTCAAGAGGTTAACCTGTTAAATCTATGGGGGCGCTATTTCATTTTTGGATAAAACGACGTGCCCGTTTAAGCGCAATAAAAAGATGCTCGACTATGCATATAATTGATAGCTTTCGAAAGAAAACACTCTGACGATTCCAGAACTGCAAAGATATTGTCTGTGAGCGCCCCAGAACAGAAGCTACAGGCAAAACCAAGATAAAACTGCAACCAGGAAATTAGCAGGATTTTTGAGGCTCTGTTTTTCATTGTCTCCTTATATGGCTGTGAATGCGACAGGAATGAGCCTGCCCTATCTATCGTTTCCCAATGTGTCTGCAGCATTGTGACGTATTTGTAGGCATATCATTGGAAGATTGAACATAAGAGACTACATTTGCCAGGTATCCGCCCGGTGTCCTCTGTCGAAATTGGTGCGTCATCAACTGCACGTCTTTTTCCAAGCGATTCACCGGAGAAAGGAGACTACCACGAACAATATATCAATGAAGAGATATGTGAAAAACACATTGAGGATAGATTCTAAACAGCGTTTGCCGTGTTTCAGTCGATATTATGGAGTTAATTTGGAAAACAGTTCGCCGTTTTGATGACTGAATTTTCGTTTTTTTTTTGGTACCCAAACGTGATGTACAAAACGGAGCGATTTCTCCTACACAAAGAATCTTTCAGGAAAAACTGAACGATTTGTCCTACACAAATAATATTTTTTTGAAAAACTGAACATTTGCTATCTAACTGAGAGTCTACACATTGAAAACATCTGAAGTTCTTCAAAGGTAAATTCTTTTATTTGAATGATTTTCTTGTTTTTGTGAAAATGTTGCTGGCTGAATTCTAGGCTTATAGCTATGCTAGCTATCAACACTCTTACACAAATGCTTGTTTAGCTATGGTTGAAAAGCATATTTTGAAAATCTGAGATGACAGTGGCTATGCTTGAGAGCAAATATATTTATTTCATATGAATAGTTAACGTTGCGTTATGCTAATGAGCTTGAGGCTATAAATAGAATCCCGGATCCGGGATTGCTCGACGCAAGAAGTTAATGAACAAACGTAAACACGAATCAATACAATTTCTACAAAACAAAGAACGTAATGAACGTAACGAAAACCGAAACAGCCTATACTAGTGTAAACTAACACGGAGACAGGGACAAGGACACTAAGGACAATCACCCACGAAACAAACAAAGAATATGGCTGCCTAAATATGGTTCCCAATCAGAGACAACGATAATCACCTGACTGATTGAGAACCGCCTCAGGCAGCCATAGACTAACGCTAGACATCCCACAAAACCCCAAGACAAAAACACACCACAATAACCCATGTCACACCCTGGCCTGACCGTATAAATGAAGAATAAACATAATATATTTCGACCAGGGCGTGACAAGTACCCCCCTATATAGCCTTGCTATTGTTATTTTACTGCGCTGTTGAATTATGTTACTGTTATTTTTTTACCAAAAAATTCTTAACTTCTTAAATCACTTACCTTTGATGATCTTCAGATTTTGCACTCACAAGACTCCCAGTTTCACAATAAATGTTCCTTTTGTTCATTAAAGATGATTTTTATTTCCAAAATACCCTCTTTGTTTGGACCGTTATAACCAGAAATCCACAGGCTCGAGCGGTCACGACATCGCAGACAAAAATTCCAAATAGTATCCGTAATGTCCACAGAAACATGTCAAACATTTTTTATAATCAATCCTCAGGTGGTTTTTAAAATATATAATCGATAATATATCAACCGGACTGTCACTTTTTCATAGGAGGGAGATAATAGCTGCCCACTCTGTTGCGCAAGCAAAACTCTGAACACCCAGCTATCCACTGACGCGATATTATCTTTCTGTCATTTTTTAAAATAGTTTCAGGATTCTATGTCTAAAGACTGTTGACACCTTGAGGAAGCCATAGGAAAATGAATCTGGTTGATATCTATTTAAATTGAGGCAAGGCATCCAATGGAACAGAGAGCTTTTCAGGAAAAACGGCACTACCTGCTTTGATTTTCCTCAGGTTTTCACCTGCAATATCATTTCTGTTATACTCACAGACAATATTTTGACAATTTTGGAAACTTTACAGTCTTCTATCCCAATCTGACAATTATATGCATATTCTAGTTTCTGGGACTGAGAAATAGGCAGTTTCAAATGGGTACGTTTTTTGCCAAAAATAAAATCCTGCCACCTGCACTCAAGAAGTTAACGGCACAACAAGCCCCAGCAACCATGAATCGATTTCAACAAGTGAATTGGTTCATTCATTCAATAGTGTAAGACAATGTTAAACCACTTCTATTGTCAAAACACATTTATTGCCTTTCTTGGCCTCGAGTATCGTTCTTAACTACTAAAACACCTTTCCAGGCAACAATCTTGAACCCCAGCCCACTCCTCCCTCTCTATCCGCTCATATCATATCTTCACCATTGTGTTTTAGCTGGTGTTCACACACTTTGTCATAACCAATGTGGTCTTCTGCCTGCATCCTCAACAGACCTATTTAGCTTTTCATACCTCTGTTTCCTGCCCCACTCTCCAGGATCCCCAGCTGGTTGAAGCCGGCAGACGGGCTGCATTCCTTCTGAAACAGAGAGACCCAGGATATCAACAAGTGTCTTCAGTTCTGATTGCCATCACTTCAGCATTCCTCATCACCCCTCCTTCCTCACACATCTCAACACCATAACCCTTAAATCCTCATATTTTCTCCCCAACTATTTTACAATCTGAAACATTAATATCCATCGGAGGTGCAATTTATTCTCTTCTTTCTCATCTCTCCAACCGTCTCCTCCCTGATGTCTCACATCCCTGCATCCCACCACCTCCTCCCTCTTCTGTCTCTCTCATTTGTTTTTTACTTTCTGATGATGATGTCTCGTCATGTTCCTGCAGCAATGACGTATTCATTCTTTCTCTGCACCACTTTCAGCCATTTTTCAGCAGCTCTTGACCCCCAGCGCTTTAACCTTGGTCCCTCGCATAGTTCCCATTATTGTTCCTTCATTTTCACTACTCATAGTTGGTGTTGGCATTGTGAATTGAAAATTTGACTAGGAAAATAAACTGCTTATTCAGGTTTCCATATATGTTTTTATATATTTATTTTTGCATTAAGAAAAAGGCAGTAGGTTCTCCTCTGAGCTTGTACCACCTTGTGACTTCTCAAAAATTAAATAATCAAAACTACGTTTTGCCTCAATTATTCTGTTTATTACCTACGATATGAGGCTATTGGATACATTTATCCAAATTTCAACGATTGCAAACAAATACGTCCACAGCTTATCTCGACTGTGTGTGAAGCAGTTGGTGTAGACCAAAGGCTTGCAGGTGGGGATATTGATCTGGTGTTGATGGTTTAATTTTACAAACGACTTGATATCGCCTTCTGCCGGCCTTTGGGCAACAGTTTGTGAGAAATGCTTATAAAAAAAATTATACTCGAAGCCCTGTCTCATATGTTTATAAATATAAATTTTTGTTAATTTCAGTAGCCTATGTGGATGTCAGCATGTGGGATTATGTACAAATGGCATATTTTTGATAATCACTCAAACCCTGACAGGTTGTACACTCAAACCCTGACAGGTTGGAACAGGTTGTACACCAGCTACCGGGGAATCCCTCGGAATCATATCCTTGGAGAGCAAATGGGAGCTGATCTGCATGACATTTGCTAAATCCCTGCAGAACTCTGTTTGCAGACTGGCTCCCCCCAACTAGACAGCAGGCAACTGGACAGGCAACCGGCAACAGCCACAAATAGAACACTCCCATGACACGCATAGGCTGCTTATTTATGGAACTCTCCCATTCCATACTTCACTAAACTGATCAATGCACACACCATATAGACCAGGGACCTTTTTTAAGGGTGGATCAGCTTTAATAGTGAGGAAAGATTGTTGCTTCCATCAATGTAATTGTCTGCATCATTTCCAGTCCCCCATATGTTTTTGGGGTAAATATATATATCCACATATATACTTACACACACATACATACCCATATACAGTATATCACAAAAGTGACTACACCCCTCAGATTTTTGTAAATATTTGAGTATATCTTTTCATGTGACAACACTGAAGAAATTACTGCTACAATGTAAATCAATTGCATGTACAGCATGTATAACAGTATATAAATTTGCTGTCCCCTCAAAATAACTCAACACACAGCCATTAATGTCTAAACCGCTGGCAACAAAGCGAGTACACCCCTAAGTGAAAATGTCCAAATTGGGCCAATTAGCCATTTTCCCTCCCGGTGTCATGTGACTCGTTAGTGTTACAAGGTCTCAGGTGTGAATAGAGACAGGTGTGTTAAATTTGGTGTCATCGCTCTCACACTCCCTCATGCTGACTGAGTCACTGGAAGTTCAACATGGCACTTCATGGCAAAGAACTCTGAGGCTCTGAAAAAATTATTGTTGCTCTACATAAAGATGGCCTGGGATATAAGAAGATTGCCAAGACCCTGAAACTGAGCTGCAGCATGGTGGCCAAGACCATACAGCGGTTTAACTGGACAGGTTCCACTCAGAACAGGCCTCGCCATGGTTGACCAAAGAAGTTGAAGCATTGCTGTAGGGTTGAAGGTGTGGGGGTAAGCCTGTCAGTGCTCAGACCATACGCCGTACACTGCATCAAATTGGTTTGCATGGCTGTCGTCCCAGAAGGAAGCCTCTTCTAAAGATGATGCACAAGCCTGCAAACAGTTTGCTGAAGACAAGCAGACTAAGGACATGGATTACTGGAACCATGTCCTGTGGTTTGATGAGAGATAAAACCAAGATAAACTTATTTGGTTCAGATGGTGTCAAGTGTGTGTGGTGGCAACCAGTGAAGTACAAGGCAAGTGTGTCTTGCCTACAGTCAAGCATGGTGGTGGGAGTGTAATGGTCTGCGGCTGCATGATGCTGCTGGCACTGGGGAGCTACAGTTCATTGAGGGAACCATGAATGCTAACATGTACTGTGACATACTGAAGCAGAACATGATCCCCTCCCCTTAGGAGACTGAACCGCAGAGCAATATTCCAACATAGATAATGACCCCAAACACATCTCAAGACGACTACTGCCTTGCTAAAGTAGCTGAGGGTAAATGTGATGGACTGGCCAAGCATGTTTCCGGACCTAAACCCTATTGAGCATCTGTGGGGCATCCTCAAATGGAAGGTGGAGGAGTGCAAGGTCTCTAACATCCACCAGCTCTGTGATGTCATCATCGAGGAGTGGAAGAGGACTCCAGTGGCAACCTGTGAAGCTCTGGTGAACTCCATGCCCAAGAGGGTTAAGGCAGTGCTGGAAAATGATGGTGGCAACACCATATTGACACTTTGGGCCCAATTCGGACATTTAGGGTTGTACTCACTATTGTTGCCAGCGGTTTAGACAATAATGGCTGTGTGTTGAGTTATTTTGAGGAGACATCAAATTTGCACTGTTATACAAGCTGTACACTCACTACTTTACATTGTAGCAAAGTGTCATTTATTCAGTGTTGTCACGTGAAAAGATATACTCAAATATTTACTTGTGTGATATACTGTATCTATATATGAATACAAATACATACAGTTGAAGTCAGAAGTTTATATACACATTGGTTGGAGACATTAAAAATAGTTTTTAAACCACTCCACAAATTTCTTGTTAACAAACTATTGTTTTGGCAAGTCGGTTAGGACATCTACTTTGTGCACGACACAAGTCATTTTTCCAACAATTGTCTGACAGATTACTTCACTCATAATTCACTGTATCACAATTCCAGTGGGTCAGAAGTTTACATACACTAAATTGACTGTGCCTTTAACACCATCCATTTTGGATTTCTATTTGCCATATATTTTTAAACTGTGCTGTGATGCTTCAAAAAACTAATGAAACTTTCAATTCTCATAGCTTCTACAGAGTGTACATGAAAGATAAACATGTTTGACAAAAATAATTATTACATTATAGATTGATTGACTAGGACTTTTCAAATCACCCAGTATTGTCACGCCCTGACCTTAGAGATCCTCATTTATTCTCTATGTTTGGTTAGGTCAGGGTGTGACTCGGGTGAGAGAATCTATGTTTTCTATTTTTTGTTTTGTTGTGGTGTTCAGGTTATCAAAAAATCATGAACACCTACCATGCTACAAATTTCCTACAAGAAGACCAAGCAGTGTGGTCAGGAGGAATGGACGTGGAGGACATCCTGGCGGAGAGGATCACCTCCCATGGGAGGCAGACGGAGGCAGCAAGGAGGAAGCAAATATACAAGGGGTCACGGCTAGCATGGACGTCCGAGAGGCAGGTCCAAACAATTGTTTTGAGGGGGGGACACACGGGGAGATTGGCGGAGTCAGGGATTAGACCTGAGCCAACTCTCCGTGCTTACCATGGAGAGCGTGTGACTGGTGGGTATGCGCATCCATGCGCACTCATGTTCCATTGCGCAGTCACAGCCCGGTGCGCTATATTCCAGCTCCCCACATTGGCTGGGCTAGAGTGGGCATCCAGCCAGGACGGATGGTGCCAGCTCAGCCCTCCTGGCCTCCAGTGCATCTCTTCTGCCCAGGATATCCCTGTGCCGGCTGCGCACTGTGTCTCCGGTGTGGGCACAGCCCAGTGCGTCCTGTGCTAGCGCCGCATTTTTCCGGGTGAAAGAACCATCCAGCCAGGACGGGTTGTGCCAGCTCTACGCTTGAGACCTCCAGTGCTCACTCACGGCTCAGTGGATCCGGTGCCTGCTCCACGCACCAGGCTTCCAGTGCATCTGCCCAGTCCAGTGAGACCTGTTCCGGTTCAACATACCAGCCTCCAGTATGTCTCCCCAGCCCCACCTGGTTAGCCCTGTGGCAGCTCCACGCACCAGGCTTCCAGTGCTTCTCCTCCAGTCCGGTGAGGTGCTCGGCTCCACGTACAAGGCTCCAGTGATAATCAATTGCACGGCCTCAGTGATGATCCAGGGACGAAGCCTCCAGCGATGATCCATGGCACGAAGCCCTCCAGCGATGATCCATGGCACGAAGCCTCCAGCGATGATCCATGGCACGCGAAGCCCTACTGCGATGATCCTTGGCAGAGCTTCCAGTGATGATCCATGACACGAAGCCTCCAGCAATGATCCATGGCACGAAGCCTCCAGTGATGATCCATGATACAAAGCCTCTAGTGATGATCCATAGCAGAGCCTCCAGCGATGATCCATGGCACGAAGCCTCCAGCCATGATCCATGGCACGAAGCCTCCAGCCATGATCCATGGCACGAAGCCTCCAGCCATGATCCATGGCACTGAAAGCCTCAGCCATGATCCATGGCACGAAGCCTCCAGCCATGATCCATGGCACGAAGCCTCTAGCCATGATCCATGGCACTAAGCCTCCAGCCATGATCCATGGCACGAAGCCTCCAGTGATGATCCATGATACAAAGCCTCTAATGATGATCCATAGCAGAGCCTCCAGCGATGATCCATGGCACGAAGCCTCCAGCCATGATCCATGGCACGAAGCCTCCAGCCATGATCCATGGCACGAAGCCTCCAGCCATGATCCATGGCACGAAGCCTCCAGCCATGATCCATGGCACTAAGCCTCCAGCCATGATCCATGGCAAAAGCCTCCAGCCATGATCCATGGCACGAAGCCTCCAGCCATGATCCATGGCACGAAGCCTCAGGACCCATCCATGGCACGGCTAGGACGATCCATGGCACGAAGCTCTCCAGGGGACCCATCCATGGCACGAAGCCTCCAGCGATCCATGGCACGAAGCCTCCACGACGATCCATGGCACGAAGCCTCCAGCGACGATCCATGGCACGAAGCCTCCAGCGACGATCCATGGCACGAAGCCTCCAGCGACGATCCATGGCACGGTAAGCCTCCAGCGACGATCCATGGCACGAAGCCTCCAGCGACGATCCATGGCACGAAGCCTCCAGCGACGATCCATGGCACGGCCTCCAGCTGACGCATCCGCGGCACGGCGGCTCCAGCGACGCATCCATGTGGCACGAAGCCCTCCAGGCTACCATCCATGGCACGAAGCCTCCAGCGACGATCCATGGCACGAAGCCTCCAGCGACGATCC
>NW_027015592.1:0-11298 GCF_036934945.1 Oncorhynchus masou masou
CATTACAAACAGTAACCATGTCATGTCTTATTATGTCTGTTCCTGTCCTTTCTCTTCACTCTGTCTCTCTCTGCTGGTCTTATTAGGTTACCTTCTCTTTCTCTCCTTCTCCAGCTGTTCCTCATCTCCCCTAACTACCTCGTTCACCCTTTCCCCACCTGTTCCCTTTTTTCCCTCTGATTAGGTCTCTATTTCTCTCTCTGTTCCTGCTACTTTCGGTGTCAGATTCTCGTTTGTGTTTCTCATGCCAGAAGCAAGCTATCGTCTCGTTTGCTTCCTCCTTGTCCTATCCTGTCGGAGTCTGCCTGGCAGGTGCATCCTGTGCACACTTCTAACTGTCTTTACGTTTGCACTGTGTCCAGTTCATCTGATGCTACGTGTGATCAGGTACCACCGTTCCTCTATGACCCGCACCTACCCAGAGCGACCTGCAGCCTGTCGCCGCTACCCAGCTATTCTCCTCTGCTGCTAAGAAGGGGACTCTCTTGCTATTCATCAGAGGGACTTTATGTTTCATTTGTCGCCCTCTCTGCGGGTAGTCTATTGTGCCATTGTCAACGTCGGAAGAGGATCTATGCCTTTCCTGTTTTCTCATTAAAGAACTCTGTTTCTGTTAAACCGCTCTTCACTCAAGTGCATAACAAACCAGCCAAGTAGAAGAGTTACACAAGTCAGAAATAGAGATAAAATTAATCACTTACCTTTGATGATCTTCATATGGTTGCACTCAGAAGACATTCATTAGTTCAATAAATGTTCCTTTTGTTTGATAAAGTCTCTCTTTATATCCGGAAACTTTTTTATTTGAAACCGTTTTATTTGCGCATTTTCTTCAGTAATCCACAGGCTCAAACGCAGTCACAACAGGCAGACAAAAAAATCAAAATTGTATCCGTAAAGTTCAAACGATGTTTATATTCAATCCTCGGGTTGTTTTTAGCCTAAACAATCGATAATATTTCAACCGGACAATAACGTCATCAATATAAAAGCTAAACAAGAAAGGCACTCTCTCTGTCGCGCGCATGAAAAAGCTCTGTGACACGGCAGGGTCCACCTATTCAGATTGCTCTTACTCCCTCATTTTTCAGAATAGCAGCCTGAACCAATTTCCAAAGACTGTTGACATCTATTGGAAGGCATAGGAACTGCAATTTGAGTCTTAAGTAAATGGATACTGTAATGGCATTGATTCGAAAACTACTAACAAACAAAAAATCCTACTTCCTGAATGGATTTTTCTCAGGTTTTCGCCTGCCAAATCAGTTCTGTCATACTCACAGACACTATTGTAACAGTTTTGGAAACTTTAGAGTGTTTTCTATGCACATCTACCAATTATATGCATGTCCTATCTTCTGGGCCTGAGTAGAAGTTTAGTTTAATTTGGGCACACTTTTCATCCAAAATTCCAAATGCTGCCCCCTACCCTAGAGAAGTTAACGGTTTTAAAGGTCTTTGGCTACCGAGAGCGTTATCACATAGTCATCCAGAACAGCTGGTGCTCTCGTGCATGCTTCGGTGTTGCTTGCCTCAAAGCAAGTATTAAAGGCCTGTAGCTCATCTGGTAAGTTTGCATAACTGGGCAGCTCGTCTCTGGGATTCCCTTTGTAGTCCGTAATAATTGTCAAGCCCTGCCACATCCGACGAATGTCAGAGCCGGTGTAGTAGGATTCAATCTTAATCCTGTACGGACGCTTTGCTTGTTTGATGGTTCGTCTGAGGGCATAGCGGTATTTCTTCGAAGCTTCCGGAATAGTCTCCCGCTCCTTGAAAGCGGCAGCTATAGCCTTTAGCTCGATGCGGATGATGCCTGTAATCCATGACTTCTGGTTGGGGTATGTAGCTTTCATCAATAAGTGCATCGATGAGGTCATCGATGCACTTATTGATGAAGCCGATGACTAAGGTGGTGTAGTCCTCAATGCCAATGGATGAATCTCGGAACATATTCCTGTCTGTGTTAGCAAAACAGTCCTGTAGTGTAGCATCCGCATCATCTGACCACTTCCATATTGAGCGAGTCACTAGTATTTCCTGCTTTGGTTTTTGCTTGTAAGCAGGAATCAGGAGGATGGTATTGTGGTCAGATTTGCCAAATATAGGGTGAGGGAGATCTTTGTATGCATCTCTGTGTGTGGAGTAAAGGTGGTCTATGATTTTTTTCCCTGGTTGCACATTTGACATACTGGTAAAAATGTGGTAAAACTGATGTAAGTTTGCCTGCATTAAAGTCCCCGGCCACTAGGAGCGCCGCTTCTGGGTGAGCATTTTCTTCTTTGCTTATGGACTTATAGAGTTGGTTGAGAGCAGTCTTAGTGCCAGCTTCGCTTGGTGGTGGTAAATAGACGGCTAAGAATAATACAGATGATAACACTCTAGGTAATTAGTGTGGTTGACAGTTTATCATAAGGTACTCTACCTCAGGCGAGCAATATCTCGAGACTTCTTTAATATTAGACATTGTGCACCTAGCTGTTATTGACAAAAATACACACACCCCCACCCCTAGTCTTACCAGAGGTAGCGTCTCTGTAATGCCGGTGCATGCAAAATCCCGCCAGGTCTATATTGTCCATTTCTTCGTTCAGCCACATTTCAGTGAAACACAAGATGTTACAGTTTTTAATGTTGGTAGGTCATAAATTTCATTTTCGAATGATTGCATGTTAGCAAGGAGAATGGAAGGCATTGGGAGTTTAATCGCTCGCCTCCGGCTTCTCAGAAGGATCCCCGATCTGTGTCCCCTTTTTTTCTTCAGCAAAAGACATGGATCTGGGCCTGTTCCAGTGAAAGACATGGATCTGGGCCTGTTCCAGTGAAAGGCATGGATCTGGGCGTGTTCCAGTGAAAGGCATGGATCTGGGCGTGTTCCAGGGAAAGACATGGATCTGGGCGTGTTCCAGTGAAAGGCATGGATCTGGGTGTGTTCCAGTGAAAGGCATGGATCTGGGCCTGTTCCAGGGAAAGACATGGATCTGGGCGTGTTCCAGTGAAAGGCATGGATCTGGGCGTGTTCCAGTGAAAGGCATGGATCTGGGCCTGTTCCAGGGAAAGACATGGATCTGGGCCTGTTCCAGGGAAAGACATGGATCTGGGCCTGTTCCAGTGAAAGGCATGGATCTGGGCGTGTTCCAGTGAAAGGCATGGATCTGGGCCTGTTCCAGGGAAAGACATGGATCTGGGCCTGTTCCAGTGAAAGACATGGATCTGGGCCTGTTCCAGTGAAAGGCATGGATCTGGGTGTGTTCCAGGGAAAGACATGGATCTGGGCGTGTTCCAGTGAAAAGCATGGATCTGGGCCTGTTCCAGGGAAAGACATGGATCTGGGCCTGTTCCAGTGAAAGGCATGGATCTGGGCCTGTTCCAGGGAAAGACATGGATCTGGGCGTGTTCCAGTGAAAGGCATGGATCTGGGCCTGTTCCAGGGAAAGACATGGATCTGGGCCTGTTCCAGGGAAAGACATGGATCTGGGCATGTTCCAGGGAAAGACATGGATCTGGGCGTGTTCCAGGGAAAGACATGGATCTGGGCGTGTTCCAGGGAAAGACATGGATCTGGGCGTGTTCCAGGGAAAGACATGGATCTGGGCGTGTTCCAGGGAAAGGCATGGATCTGGGCCTGTTCCAGGGAAAGACATGGATCTGGGCATGTTCCAGTGAAAGGCATGGATCTGGGCGTGTTCCAGGGAAAGACATGGACCTGGGCGTGTTCCAGGGAAAGACATGGATCTGGGCGTGTTCCAGGGAAAGACATGGATCTGGGCCTGTTCCAGTGAAAGCAGGATATCCTTCTTGTCGGACTCGTTAAAGGAAAAGGTTTCTTCCAGTCCGTGGTGAGTAATTGCTTTTCTGATGTGCAGAAGTTATTTTCGGTTAAAAGAGACGGTAGCAGCAACATTATGTACACAATATGTTAAAAAATAAGTTACACAGAACACTTTTTTTTAATTGCACAATTGGTTAATTTGTTTACTGTGAAATTAAGACCCTACATCAGCAAATCCCTTCTCTCACCCATTGACCTTAACAGAACCTGAGACCATCTGCTATCTGTTTTTTTAACCTTTATTTAACTAGACAAGTCAGTTTAAGAACAAATGATTATTTTCAATGACAGCCTATGAACATAGGGTTAACTGCCTTGTTCAGGGGCAGAAAGACAGATTGTTACTTTGTCAGCTTGGGGATTTAATCTTGCAACCTTTCAGTTATGAGTCCAACACTCTAACCACTGACACACAATGACTACCTGCCATTTAATTTCTACATGCGTACCAGCTTTTAATTAAGACGTCCCCGCATTTAATGAGTTCACTAAGACACAAACACACATCCCCCCTGATAAGATAGCAGCTTGGCGGACACACAAAACATTGCCCTTCTACGCAACACACACACTATGGGTGCGTCTCAATTGGCACCTTATTCCCAACAAAGATACTATGGGCCATGGTCAACAGTATTGCTCTAGAGATGGAATAGCCTATGTAATAGAACACTCTACCCCGTATAAACTACTGTACATCTTAGAACGTTCTGACTCTGAGGCAACGGTGATGGAAGGTTGCATTAAAATAACATATTATTCCCGAACCGCAAGGAATGTCTGGGCCAGTCCAGCACTTTCATTTGTTTGCCTGCTGGTAAAATGTTCAATTATGTCATATATGTTTTTCTTGCTGGAGGTAATGCAGTAGTTTAGCAGCATTTTATAGTTTCTTTCTCCTTGATTTGGGAAAAGTTTCTCTTTCAGTGATAACAAAAGCTATAGCATTTTTGTGTCACCCACTTACTTTCCTGAATAATGAATTTACATCCATCATCTCCCACATCCCCTGCTCTGACTTCCATAGGAACTCCTTAATAAAAGTCCAAGTCTGTAGATTACTTATCACTCATAGAGGAGTATCCACTCGAAAACACAAACATCGTCAAAAATGTATGACGGCTCCATTGCTGGAGAGATTGAGGGGCTCGTATAGAATGAGCCAATAGTAATTATTATTTTTTTTATGTATTTTTTTTTCAACATTTTTAGGTGCAGCTTTAAGTAAGTTTGAGATGGATACAAGTTAAGGTTATTCGGAGCAAGCAAAAATCCGGTCTTCACTCGCCGCCATCTTCCTGGAACTTCCTTGCTTGATGTAGATGTTACAATTAGGTATGATATATGTATTTTGCACATCTAGTTGTGGTTCATAGTTCACGTTCCTGTGTGCCACAAATCAAAATTGACTAGTGGAGATGTTACAGTAAGAATGTTAGGAATGTGGGGTGAAAAGTCATTGCATTTCGTCAACGATGTATATTTCTCCAGATCCCCTGTGTTGTGCTTCAGTATGTCTCCTGGGGATGTAGAAAGCTATGAATTATTGCAAGGTGTTGACCAATGACCCAATACCTCATTGTCTTCATTATGGATAAGCCATTAACACATTTACCTCCACATACTGTACATACAGTATCTTAAATGTTTTGCTAAATATCATCCATACATGCAACAGTAAATAGGGGTTACAGGCCACTGCCAAAATAAATGTTCCGGTGGCTCGTAGTGGCCCACCACATTATTAAGATACTTTATGTTGGTGTTTCCTTTATTTTGTCAGTACCCTGTAGTTGTACAATATACTGTGTGAGCAGATAATGAACACTGAAGCAAGGGTAGGATTTTGATAATGTACAGTATGTGGGTTACTCCCTGTATGGCAATAACTATGACAAGGAAATTGCCTGACATTTATGTTTTATACAATAGGTGGAAATGCATTGGATGAGCCACAGTGCTACTGTCAATCCAAACTAATGGATACACAAAGAGACAATGGATTAATTGCAACTCGTTGATATTCAATCACCAGATGTGACACTTGCTCTTTGTCTCAGACTAAAAGTCAAGGCAAGTGCAAAGTGAAAGCCAACCCTATTCACATCCCCCACGTTTAAAACAATAAACACAAATATTATCTCAGAGTGAAAGCAAATCTACGCCACATTTGCTTGTCCCTCCTTGAGTGTGTCATTGTGGAAGCAAAGGTAATCAGCGACTAGAGAGGAGTCTGTAAAGTGCTCTCTCAAAATGTTCCTGAGTGGGAGCTGCTTCAGAATCAGACCGAGTTTGATTCAGAGTTAGTCCCAAATGGCACCATATTGCCTAGTAGTGTACTACCTTTGACCAGAACCCTATGGGCCCTGATCAAAATTGGTGTATAAGGTGTCATTTAATAAGACGTAGCCTCCGCCAGCACAATGACAAACAGAAAGTGAAGACACAGAGTGAGTCCCAAATGGTGCGCTATTCCTTATGTGTTGCACTTTTTTGATCAGGTCCCATAGGGCTCTAACCAAAATCAGTGCATTATATATGGAATAGGGTGCCATTTGGGAAGCATAACACTCTGTAATCATACGATGGCTTTTCAAGAGGCCAGTTTCAACTTTGTTTTTGCCTGTTCACATTTCTAATCCCAACCCGGTATTATGAAAATGTTGTTCTTCTGAAAACAGATAAATGTTAATCAAGAACAGATGTAATTGTAGGCCTACAGAATGATGCATTTTTATTCATGATAGTAAGATATTAGAAATATTCAAAATAACTGTGTGAATATATACTTTTTTTTACCTTAAAACACATAAACTCCTTTAGAATGATAAATAGTGGGACAATAAAACATTGTCAAGAGCAGCTATTGTATCAACATAATGATAGCGTGTTACAAAGACATTATTAATAATACCTGCTGAATATGTATAATGACTAATACACTAAAGCATTGTCGGCAAGCTCAGATGGGAAAATAAATTACACTTATACTCATTGATGTAGAATAACCATTTTCCAGTTAGGCCTACATATTCACAGATGTCAGAAACACAGATTTCTTTAAGCCTAGATAAAACATCCAAACACAGGTCTTCTCACTCTTATTAATTAGTACTGGCGAGCATATATTAGATTAGATGTTCTAAGATGTTTAATGAGACAAAACACTAAATTACCATTTCTTTCCCAAAAGTGATGAGTCTAACGAGAGGCCATCCACAGTGACCCTGGCTAATTACAGACTCCAGAGAAGAGCTATCTGAAGCTTTCACCCCCTGGCCAGCACCTCTCACACCATGTCATTAAACAGATATGCAACACCTCTCACAGTTGTCCCTCTCGAAATGTAGGGCTTCACGCTCAGGGTCAAAGTTTAATCTAGTGTGGTGTAGTGCAAAGCCCCTCAACCTCCCAGCCATATGCTCCCCTTTGCTTGCCCTCTGGGTCGGGTTCACACCCCTCTATACACACGCACGCTCGCCCCTTCAGTCCCAGAGCCCTGGGCTGGCAGCAGTGTGACATTCTTGCAGCGCGTGGTGGCTGTGCAGGGTTGTGGAGCATTAGCATGGACCATTACCCCAGTGGGGTAGAGGAAGAGTGGAAGAGGGGGGATGCCGAGTGGAGCATAGCATGGGTGGAGGAGGATGGTGGAGTGTAGGCAGATGCACTTTAATGACTCACTGTGTGTGTGAGTGTGCGTGGCCCCAACCAAGCTGCCTGCGGCAGACTGGCACAGATGTAGAGACACATATTCATCCATTAATGCATTTGTTTGTTACTTAGTTAGTTCGTTCGCTTTTTCATTTGTTAATTCATTAATTCACCCATTCACCCATTCAGTTATTCAGAATTTGTTTTGACTGGCATTGGAAATAAGTTTCACATTACCAAAAGATACCAGAGAATTTGAATTAGAAGCAATCGAGGAGAGGGGATAAAGAATGTATCATCTGGAATGGCATGATCAAAACTGAGAGAGAGATAGAGCAAGAGAGTGAGAGAGAGAGAGAAAATAATTTCAGACAGACAGTAAAGAGGGAAAGATAATGAGAAATAGAAAATAAAAAGAGAAAAATAAATTGAGGATGGGGAAGAAGGTGGGAAAGAGAAATAGCACGCGCGCGCGAGAGAGAGAGAGAGATCAATAGGAATGAAACCTGTTTCCAGTAATTGTTTCCAGTAATTGTGTTAGTGTTTGTGTGTGCGGGGGGATCACTGTGCTCTACATGCAGGAGGGAAGCAGCAGAGACTACAATGGACACCTTAATATTCCCCTCTGTCTGATGGACACGTGTGTGTGTGTGTGTGTGTGTGTGTGTGTGTGTGTGTGTGTGTGTGTGTGTGTGTGTGTGTGTGTGTGTGTGTGTGTGTGTGTGTGTGTGTGTGTGTGCGTGTGTGTGTGTGCGTGTGTGTGTGTGTGTGCAAGCGCGTGTGCTTGTGTGTGTGTGTGTGCAAGCGCGTGTGTGTGTGTGTGTGTGTGCGGGCGCGTGTGTGTGTGTGTGTGTGTGCGTGTGTGTGTGTGCAAGCGCGTGTGCTTGTGTGTGTGTGTGTGCAAGCGCGTGTGCTTGTGTGTGTGTGTGTGTGCGGGCACGTGTGTGTGTGTGTGTGTGTGTGTGTGTGTGTGTGTGTGTGTGTGTGCGCGCGTGTGTGTGTGTGTGTTTGCGTGTGTGTGTGTGTACATGCTTGTGTGTGTGTGTGTGCATGCTTGTGTGTGTATGTGTTTGGGCGAATGGGTGGCAGCAAAACAAATGGGACCAAATTGACGATTATTACGTTGCCTTCCGGGTGTAATTCTATACGTATGGCTTGGGCACATGGGAGAGATGGGAGAGATGCTAGCAACACCTCACCTCTCTGTCTCTCTGTCTCTCTGTCTCTCTGTCTCTCTGTCTCTCTCTCTCTCTCTCTCTCTCTCTCTCTCTCTCTCTCTCTCTCTCTCTCTCTCTCTCTCTCTCTCGGCAGGGGCAGGGTGATTCAGACCCCTCTGTTAGGATAGGATATCATCTCCTGGCCTGCCAAAACTGGAGGCCTGTGTCTGAAATAGGACTGTATTCCCTATATAGTGCACTCCCTTTGATAGGGCTCTGCTTAAAAGTAGTGCGCTATGTAGGGAACAGGGTATCCTTTGGGATGTAAGCTGGCCCTCATCTGACTCAACCATGTGAAAAAAACCTGTGTGACTTTCACCATTAAGGACATATTAAACCAGTTTCCAGATCACAAAAATGATTCATATTTTTTCAGAAACAAAGTATTTTTGTGGAAAAATTATCTATAGAAAATGTAATGAAAAAGGCTCATGGCCTCATAATGCTTGAAGTTGTTGTGGGATGGTACATGGTTATTTTGCGAGGGGTAGAGGGATAGGGAAGATAGATACAAATATCTCTCTGGGTCACCCACAGAAACCACCACCCTCAGCCTCAAAAACAAATATAACATTTATAACATTTATAACAATGTTTATAACAATATAACATTTACATCTGAACAGAGGCCTGAACTGAAATGACAGAGCCAACACAATTGTATCTCTGTCTGCTGGCCAGGATGATAACTATTAATGCATTTTCTTATCCTAACATATTTTGTTTATTTGGCCAATATATGCCTTCATATAGTGAGGAATGATTCTATAAGGCTTTCTAGAATTTTGTTCCATTGATGTTGTCTTTTAGGACGTGAGTGTAACAATGTGCGCAGAGAGTCGGAAAGCAAGTTCAGGGAGTGAGTGTTTTAATAAATAAACACAACCTAATACCTAAATTAGAAACACAAACAACGCACAGAACTGATACAGGAACAGAAACAATGACACCTTGGGAAGGAACCAAAGGGACTGACATATATAGGGACGTGCAGGTGCGCATAACGATGGTGACAGGTGTGCGCCATAGCGAGCAGCCTGGTGACCTAGAGGCCGGAGGGAGCACACAGTGAGTTATTGAGTTAGTGACAGTGAGTTATTGGATAGTGATATACACAAAAAAATGCTGCATTGTTTGGTTGAGCCAACTGCCCGGGCTGCAGGCGGTGGGTCACTTAGTTTGGTTGTTTTTCTTTTAAAAAGTGCATGGTTGGCTTGTTGATGCTGGGTTATTGGTGCTGGCTTATTGAGATATGACCCATCCGGGTCGGCTTAGAAGACTGGGGGTGTGGTTGAGTAGGGGCGTGGCTATGTTCGGCTGGGTCAAATGAATCAGCATTTGTTCTGTCCAATATTTACCCAGCGCTGGGTTGCAAATAACCCAAATTGGGTTGTTTTTAACCCAGCATTTCATAAGCGTGTAGACGTCGCTTCAGTTAGCTGTGTTAGCTGTATGCCATTTGGATATTTCTGTCAGGTTTGCACTACCTCCCCCAAGTACCAAATCCTCTCTGAATTCCAGAGAAATAATAAAGCAATAGATAACATCTATTTGATTTTGTGCCGTATGTTCTAATATAACGCATACCACATGAGGCTTTTTATTATAGCTCAGATAAAAAGGCTTATTTCAAATCTGTTTGTAGTACCACATCATTATTGCTTGCTGGCATTTTAAATTGAATAAGATATCAGGTTATTATGGCATATTCTGAGCCTGGACTGAGAATCCAATAAGAAAACAGGGTCGTGAAATGGAGGCTTTAATAGCGAGGTGATAACATGACTCAGTGCGCATAAAAAGCACAACAGTAGATGTGTAGGGAAATAGTAGTTTCCAAACCCATTGTTCTTTATTTGACTGCCAACAAAGATCCCCCAGTGCATTGCTTTCTTTATGTAAAAGCTAAAAAAGACTTGACTAAACTCCTGCTAACTTTTGAAAATGATTCAGGCCTTTTTGAAGAAGAGAGTGTCTTTAAGGTCATAAAAGGTCAGACATTGCGAGACTTTGAGGGAAGTTGTCATAGAGCTAAAGTGAAAGAAAGTCACTGTGAAAGACACAAAGAACCATCTTGGGACATCATGAGAACACTTGCATTTCACTAGAACCAGTGGAATGTGCACCAAACATCTCAAGACAGTTCCGTGCACAGTGGTCTCAGTCTACCACAGGTCTACCAACAAGCATTGCGTTTCGCTGTTCTTTATCTGCTTCCTGTCAGCGTTGTTTGTGGGACACCAAGTGTGACTGTAAAATAACACACAAACACACACACACCTTACCACAGTACGGACATAAAGCAAGTGTCGCAAGTGTGAAGCAAGTGTTCAGGCAGCAAGCTGCAGACGGCTGCACCATGTTTTGTTATGTGCTTGATGCTTTTGGGTCATTATTGGAGAAATCAACAGTCTGACTCACACACCAGTCATGACACATGTACAAACATTGACTCATATTCCACCTCTGTCTCTACCGATAGCGTAACTGTACTGGAACGGACACACCAGCCATAAAATCAGACAGAGTCGAGGTTTGCGTCCCAAATGGCACCCAATTCTTTTTTATAGTATACTATAGTGTACTTCTTTTGACCAGAGC